>NW_003852420.1:5492468-5510419 GCF_000181295.1 Otolemur garnettii
TTTATAGCTTGCCGAACTTCTTTCTGGGCTCAGCTCCCCGTCTTTGACTTCATAGATTCTGATTCCAACCAGTTTTTCTTCCTTTGTTCAGGAGCCTCTGACCAGGGTTGCTACCAGTCGGCCATCTTCCCAGAATCCCCCACCACTCTTATTTAGTGTAGCAGCGAAAGGCCTTGCCAGACAATTGGCCAAGAGAAAGAAATGAAGGACATCTAATTGTCCATTTTTTTTCCCTTCTTCAATAGCTTTATCTATTTTTTTTTCATTGCAGGCACAAAGAATTAGGTTACAATGTTTGCATTAAAGTCCCTCTTATAATTGTGTCCTGCCTCCAAGAGGTATGCCATCTACCCTAACATTGTGCCCATTAAAAGGGCACACCCCATCTCCCTTCTTCCTCCCCTTTCCCCGCTCCCTCATGCACAAACTCCCCACCTTGAATTGATTTGAATTTTTCTCTTATGTGGGTGTGTAAAAGATTGTCTACTGGCTTCATATTAGAATTGAGTACACTGGATTCTTGCTTCTCCATTGGTGTGGATGTGGAGAGAGGGGAGCACTTTTATACTGTTGCTGAACTGCAAACTAATACAACCTTTTTGCAAGAAGTATAGAGAATCCTCAAAGAGTTAAAATTGTGCAACCCCATTACTAGGCTTCTACCCAGAATAAAATAAATCATTTTATCATAAGGACATTTGCACTAGACTATTTATGGCAGCTCAATTTATGATCACCAAAATGTGGAAACAATATAAATGCCCACCAACCCAGGAGTGGATTAACAAGCTGTGGTATATGTATACCATGGAATACTCTTCAGCCACCAAAAAAGATGAAGACTTTACTTCTTTTGTATTAACCTGGGTGGAGCTGGAACACATTCTTCTTAGTAAAGTATAAAATTGTCCATCTTTGCAGATGACATGACCTTATATATAAAAAAAACTAAAGATGGGCGGTGCCTGTGGGTCAAAAGAGTAGGGCGCTGGCCCCCCGTATGCTGCAGGTGGTGGGTTCAAACCTAGCCCTGGCCAAAAAACTGCAAAAAAACCCCCTAAAGACTCTACCACAAAGATGTTAAAACTTATAAAGTTGCAGGATATAAAATCAGCACACAAAAGTCAGCAGCATTTCTATATGCCAATAACTAACTGGCTGAAAAAATAGATCAAGAAATTAATCCCATTAACAACAGTTATTAAAAAAAAAAAAACCCTGAGGAATACATTTAACCCAAGAGATGAAAGATCTCTATGATGAAAGCTATAAAAGACTGATGGAAAAGATCAAAAAGGACACAGGAAAATGAAAAGACATCTTGCACTTACGAATTGAAAGAAACTGAAAGAATCAATATTGCTAAAATGACCACACTACCCAAAGCAATGTAGAGATTCAATGCAACTGCTATTGAATACAGTGTCATTCTTCACAGAAATAGAAGAAATAATCCTAAAACCCATTTAGGATCACAAAAGAGCCTGAGTAGCCAAAGCAAAACTGAGCAGAAGAACAAAGATGGGAGCATCACACTACTTACCTTCAAAACTACTACCAAGTTATAGTAACCAAAACAGCATGGTTATTATTATAAGAACAGATACACAGACCAATGGAAGAGAGGATCCAGAAATAAACGCAGGAATTTACAGATTACTGATTTTTGAAGCATACCCATTAGGGAAAGGACATTCTCTTTAATAGATGATGCTTGGAAAACTGATTATGCATATGCAGAAAAAAGAAGCTAGATTCCCATCTTTCACCATACATAAAAAACAAAAAGAATTGAAGCTTAAACATAAGACTCCATTTATAAAACTATTAGAAGAAAACATAGAGAAATGCTTCAGGATATTGGTCTGGGGAAAGATTTTAGAGGGAAGATTTCAAAGGCAATAAAAACTAAAACAGAAAGACAGGACTGTATCAGACGATCACCCTTCTGTACAGCAAAGGGCACAATCAATAGAACGAAGAGACAACCTGCAGAATGAAAATATTTGCAAACTATTCATCTGCAAGGGACTAATATCCAGGATATACAAGGAATTCAAACAATAAGAAAACAAAACCTGATTAAAACATGGGCAAATGATAAAAAAAGATGCCAACTTTCTATCTTTTGTATTAACCTGGATAGAGCTGGAGAACATTTTCTAAAGTAACGTATCACAAGAATAGAAAAGTTTCCAATGTGTTCAATACTAATTAATATGAAGCTAGTAGATGAACTAATACATGCCCACACAAGAGAAAAACTCAACCTAATTCAAGTTGGAGGGAGAGGGGAGAAGAGAGGTGGAGGGGGGGGGGAACGAGGGAGGGGATTGGTGGGCTGTCACCTGATGGGCACACTGCAAGGGTATATGGCACACCTCCTAGGTGAGGGGTACAACTACAACAGGGAACTGGACCACTGTAACCTAACTGCTTGTATCCTCAAAAAAAATTAAAAAATAGGCAAAGGATCTGAATAGATATGTCTCAAAAGAAGACATACATACGGCCAACATGTGTGGAAAAATGCTGAGGAAATGCAAATCAAAACCCCAATGAGACATCCTTTCACTCCAGGTTAGAATGGCTATTATCAAAAGGACAAAAAAATAATAAACGCTGGTGAGGGAGTGTCAAAGGGAACTCTTATACACTACTGGTGAGAATGTAAAGTAGAACGGCTATTATGGGGAAAGAATAGAGATTTCTGCTGAGATTATGATCTAGTAATTCCACTACTGGAGTATTTAAAGGAAGTAAATACCTGCACCCTTTATTTATTTCATCACTATTCACAATAGCTAAGATATGCAAGCAACCTAACTGTTCATCCACAGATGAATGGATAAAGAAAATGTGCTCTCCCTATATATATATGTAATATATTTTTTATATATATATATATATATATATAATGTTATACACCCACCCACATACACAATAGAACACTAGTCAGCCATTAAAAAGAATAAAATCCCATCATTCCTGGCAACATGGGTAAGCCTGGAGAACATGTTATATGAAATAAAGACAAACACAGAAAGATAAATAGTACATGTGGTCACTCAGATGTACACACTCAAAACTGCAAGCTCTGGCCAGGCATTGTGGCGGGTGCCTGTGGTCCCAGCTACTTGGGAGGCTGAGGCAGGAGACTCGCTTGAGCCCAGGAGTTGGAGGTTGCTGTGAGCCTGATGCCATGGCACTCTACCCAGGGGGACAGCTTGAGGCTCTGTCGCAAAAAAAAAAAAAAAATACAAAAACAAAAAACTGCGAGCTCGTGCTGTGCCTCAGTAGAGAACTGTGGGAATTCGAGGCTGGGAAGGGTAGTGGAGAGGAGAGAACACAGGGAGGTTGGTTAATGGACACAAACTCACAGCTGGACAGGAGACATAAGTTCTCGTGTTCCACTGCAATGAATCGTATGTGACAATAACTTATTGTATATTTTTAGAAAGCCAGAAGAGAGGATTTTAAATGCTCACAACACAAAGAAAGGGTAAGCGTCTGAGGTGATGCATACACCAATCACTCTGATTGGATCATTACACATTGTATGCATCTGTACTTCATAAATATGTATAATTATTACATGTCAACTAAAAATAAAAGAGAAAAACAACTTTCAAAAGGTTTTTTAAAGCCTCTGAAGAATTTATCATTTCCTTAAGAATGTTTTATTTGTTATTTTTATATATTTTGACTACCATTAAAAGCCCTGAGGGCTTTTTGGTTAATTTTCTTTCCAGAAGTATCTTCATTAGAACATATTTCTTAAAGGTATCACTATCCTAACATGAGAGTCAGCATCAAACATAATTGCCATCCCTACAAAGCAGAAATTTTATTTATTTTTTGTCTAAAATCCAAATGCTCTGTGCCTACCTTTTAAGGACAGGGGACTGGATCTTGTGAATTCTGCGTTTGATGGCTTACGCTGTTTACGGACACCCAAGTATTCCTTAACTCTTGAATTGATGGTTTCTTTTAACAATAAACAGACTTCCTAAAATAAATAAAAAATTGTACATAACTTTTTAATTGAATGCTTACAAAAAGTTAACACAGTACATGTTAGAAAGTCAACACTGGACACTGCATTTGATTGCTTTTTAATTTAGCTATGAATACTTAAGGGAATGCTACATATGCTTGTGGTAACACTGCAGGTTTACATTTGCTACCTAGGTTTGTTCATAACCACGATACCGGCTCACAGTGTGATCTGGGAAATTCATTTCATTTCTCTCTGCCTCAGTCTCACATTTCTAAAAGATAAAAACGCTAACTTTAATGTAAACACTAGTGTGACAAGGTGATAAAACCAGTGAGGTAAAGAATGTTTTCCTGTAAACATAACCAGTCTTGCACTGGGAAGTCTGGAGCTAATACTGGGCCCCAGAGAAATGCCCACTGTGGCCAGGCAGGGGGTATTAGGGGCAGGGAAGAACCTGGGAGTAAAGGTATGTTTGTAACCTGTTGATGCATGGGGTGCCCAGACCACAGACCAGTCAACAGCAGGAACCCCACAGGCCCCATCATTTTAGTGGACCATTACCGTATTTATAGGCACCGTACTGCCAGATCTTCAAATTTGTTCAAGAGGAGCCAGTGATTTTATACAAAATTTCCCATTTTTCAAACTTGCTCCTATTTTTTTTTTTCCTAACCTAAACACCATCATTTATAAGTTTCTGGCTTCAGGTTTACAAATCTACTGAAAAAGAAACAGAACTGTGCAGTGGGTTAAACAGAGCACTGGAAATCAGCAGTGGGATTTTCCCCCACATTCCCGTTGATGACTGTGTGTACACACATTTGATTTTATTAAACCTGCACTATAGTCATCTATTAATGGCGAAAATGATTTCCTTTCTGTAAAGTACCTTAACATTTATTAGGCAGCTTTAATTCAATTTCAATAGACCACATCACTAGCAAATTTCTGGATCTGCCAATTGTTTTATATATTGGTGTTATTTATAAAAAAGAAAAACAAAAATCTAAGCCCTACCATGTAATGGGAAGATAACGTGTACAGTGTTTTCTGCAGGACCAGGAAAATGTAACCTAATGTAGGAAAGGGGAGTCACATTGCTTGCAGGAGAACTGATAGCTAAAGACAGCTGCTTCTTCCCAAAGGCTGCAGCAGGCTCAGAGTTGCCCAGGTCACTTCAAACTTGTTTCACTGGTTTCCTGCAATGTCATTTCAGGTTGATCTCTTAGAATGTTTATAAATTAAAACAAGAACAAAGTTTTTATCAGCTCTGAGGACCAAGACAGTCAAACTTTGATTAAAAATACTTGGACCTCTCAAACAGTATAGAACACTCGTGATTTAGCTCACAAATGTGGATTTCTAGATAAAATACAGACTCTGGCCATCTCTCCTGCCTTTTCATTTTACAGCTCACAGATGCAGTGCCCTGTGGAGCACAGAGGTATCTGTTTCCAGTTGAGTGTTTGGCACTGTTCACACAACAGAAAGGCAGCCATGCCTCATACTAGTTTTTCTTTTCCTTCTTTCTTTTCTTTTCTTTTTTTTTTTAACAATTAAAGAATTTTGCTTCACATGCAGAGTTCAACTATGACTGAGCTAGAAACTATGTGAGAGACATACATGGAAACAGGATTGCAAAAATTTGGCCATAAATGCCCTATAAGGCTAGAACTAAAAATAGTACGATAAAAATAAAGCAAAGGCCTGTACACATAAACTATCTCCTTCTCGTTATGGGGCTGTCCTTCCATGAGTCAGGTTTGACAAATGAAAGGTAGACCCCGTGCAGTGTGGCTAAGATAACCCCAGTGACTGACCACACCATGCTTCGCCTTCTCTTCAGAATCGGAGCAACTCAAGAAAAGAAAAACTCTCAGCGACATTTGAGGGGCAGATGAGAAGACAAAGTTAAAATCGGTGAGCAGGAGAGAAGTAATAGAGGGTATGTCTAGGCTAACAGGGGCTACGCTCCCTTCCTCTAAATTACAAATGGAACAGTTTGTGTTTGACTATTTGGGTACAAAGACTACTTGTGCTGGGCTCAAAATAAACATAGGTTTAATACATGTAATTAGTTCTTTTTTTTTTCCCCAGAAAAGAACTGGATATTCTTAGGCTTTCACTATATAAAGCAACTGTTAAAATGCAATCAAACTGGTTACTCATGAAATCCCGATCATGAGATGGTCTAATGATAAAAAAGATGAAACGCATTGGGACGCTGAACACAGGCTAAAGTCATACCCTTTCCTCAATTAGACTTTCTCCTTTCTCATACACACAACTCATCCCAGAGCATTTTCAGCAGTGAACACATATTTCGGAGCAGCAACTTAAAGTAGAAGCAGTGAACTGACTACTTCTGTTTGAGAGGAAGGCTCAGCTTGCTGGCACACCTGGCCTCCTGCAGCTGCCACCGCCATGATGCTCTACAGGTCCTGTCACGCACCGCACAGCTTTGCTAAGTCATGCCCTCCATTCCTCAGGTCAGTGCCAGGTGGAGCAACGCAGCTGCAGGTGGCACCCACGCTTTGGCTATGAGGTGATTCACATGTGCATGGCTTTATTGAAAGCATTCCAAATCAGCTATTGGGCAAAACTGACTAAATATCAGCAAGAAAGGCCAAAGTCTGAGGTGGTAAAAAGAAGAAAAGAACGCACCTGGAATGGCGGATTCACAAAGAACACTGCCAGTCTAAGACAAGTCAGAAGATTTGGGGTGAGGTTCCCTCGGGTGAACATTAGTCACCCTGGGGAAATGAATGAACTGCTCTGAATCACAGGGACACGTTAGTAAGCTAAAGCAGGGAATTATAGGAAGACGTGTGACAATAGATGTTGCCCTGCTAAATATTCAAAAGTCTCAAACAGTTGGGTGTGGCGGCAGTGAGTAGTAACCTCACTACTCAGGAGGCCAAAGTGAAAGGATCCCTTGCAAGCCAAGAATTTGAGACCAGCCTAGGTAACCAAGACCTCATCTTAAAAAAAAAAATTCAGATGAGGAAAATTCAGTTGTTTACCCGAAGAATAAATCCCATCCCACTGAACCTTGTGGCTTCCTTCTCTAAGCTTCCGGTGACCAGATATGCTTTACAAAATAATGACAGCAAAGTCCTGACGACACTATCTGGACTGACACGGTCTGTCCCATAAACTTGGGGGTGGGGTAGGAGAGGATTTTTTTCTAGTGCTTTCTAAAAGCTGACTGCAAATATAGTTATTTATCAGCAAAGGATTTTTATTTTTACTTTTCAGCCACCATTACTAATTTCTTCTCCATATACTACCTTTTCGATTTTATTTTTTTTTTTTTGTGAGACAGAGTCTTTCTCTGTCACCCTGTGCAGAGTGCTGTGGTGTCATCATAGCTTACAGCAACCTCAAACTCTTGGGCTTAAGAGATCCCCATGCCTCAGCCCCTTGCCCCCCCCCCCCAGTAGCTGGGACTATAGGTGCCTATGGCAACTCTTCATTAGAGACGGCATCTGGGTAATTTTTTTCTGGTTAGTAGAGATGGGGTCTTGCTCTTGCTTAGGCTGGTCTCAAACTCCTGAGCTCAAGCAATCCACCCACCTCAGCCTCCCTAAGTGTTAGGATTACAGGTGTGAGCCACTACACCCAGCCTGGGACATCACTTTCAACTACTACTTCTCCTCTTTTTAAGATAGAAACCCTTCCCATCCCAAAACAAAGAGGTAGGAAATTTCTGGTTTAAATAATAGAATAGCATATAAAGTGTACAGATACAGTAGTTTCTGAATGGAAAAAAAAAAAAAAAAGTGGGTAGATGTGTGTCTGCCAAAGGGAATACAACTGTTTTTTAGGAATAAGTACCATTTAATATTTTTCCCTACTAATAAAAATGAAAGCTGAAAAGATCTAATATTCCCTCTAGCATCAGAGGCTACTTGCATTTAAGGAGTAAAAGGTTTCATTGTACCTCTTTCTTCTGTTCAGAAAACCAGCTGGTATCTTTGTTGGAACCTTGTGGCGATACATGAAGATCCACCAGGACAGCAAAATTCCCACACTGAAAGACATTAGAGGCAGCGTCAGTGTCTGTGAGGCTCACGCCCAGCAAACAATGAGAGAAAATCTCACAAATTCCTATGTGGTTGCTCATGATGAAACAGCAACAAAGTTCACTACTGAACAGAAATCTTGGTACTGGACAGGGCTACAGGTCACACAGGCTACTTTTCCTAAGGTTGAAATTTATCATGTAAAGGCAAAGGTGAAATGCAGCATTGATCAGGATGGGAAGGACAAAATGTTGATCTCTGGGCAGCACCTTGAAGGGGGATCCCACCTGCAGTTGGAAGACTGTCAAACATTGAGAGACATTCAACAGGGCAGCACTAGGTAGGTTCCAGAAAAGAATGATTCCATGCACAGTCAGAAGAGTCCCTTCTTCTAAGCAGGAAAAAACAGATAAAAGCTATTGAATTTTCAGATAGGAGGACTGGCTGGGATGGGACACCTAGGAATCGAAATAGAAGCACAGAGGAATGAGAAAGAGCAAGCACAGAAAGGTGTGTGCTAAATGCCAGTTATCAGAACCACACAGCCTGCCTCTGTTCTTATTCTACAGGTTAGTGCTGTCCACACTTTAGAAAAAATGAAAGTCTTCTATATCTACACTGCTTAGTGGCATAGCCAACAATCTTATGTGGCTCCTGAGCACTTGAAATGTAGCTATTGTGCCCAAGAATCTAAATTTAAAATTGTAATTTAAGTAGCCACATGTGGCTAGTGGCTACATATTAGATAGCACAGCTACAGACCCTATGCAAAGTTGTAGCTTTATAAATGCTCCCACCTGTGATCCCAGCACTCTGGGAGGCTGAGACAGGTAGATTGCTTGAGCTTAGGAGTTCGAGACCAGCCCGAGCAAGAGTGAGACCCCATTACTACTAAAAGTTAGCTGGGCACAGTGGTGCATGCCTGAAGTCCCAGCTACTTGGGAGGCTGAGGCAAGAGGATTGCTCAAGCCCAGGAGTTTGAGGTTGCTGTGAGCTATGATGTGACTGACACTCTGTCTCCTAAATAAATAAATAAATCCTCACACCTCATGAGTAAGCACTTTCTGAGCATAAAAATGTAACTTTGAACAAACTACTCTAAAAATGAATAACAGAACAAGACTGCAGGCTGGGGCTGGTCTAAGAAATTTAGAGGTTTATGGCCACTAGGAAAAAGTCAATTTCACCTGTTTGGCTGAATAGATTTTTGCTTCATTTTTAAAAAGTTTTATGTTATAATTCAATGGTAAAAGAAAAACAGTTTCAACAAATAGCGTTCAAGTGTCAGACATAACTATGTAAAGAAAATAGAAACTGACACCTCTTACACTACACACAAAATTTGATTTCAATGGATCATAGACATAAATATGAAAAATTATTTTCTCAACCACTGAGGGAGGGAAAGACTTCACAGGAATGGAGAAGCACGAATCCTATGTATTCAACTTTGATATGAGGACAATTAATGACAATTAATGACATGGTGGGGGGTGGGGGAAAGGGGGGAGCAGAGAGAGAGAAGGAGGGAGGAGGTGGGGGAAAGGAAAGAAAAGAAAATAGGACTAATGCACACATAAGTTGGATTTAATTTTGACCAAAGTACATTATTTGAACAATGATTTCTAATTCAACTTGTTAATATGTTGTTTAGGATATTGGATTCTCATTTATAAGTGAAATATGTTTTTTGTAATTTCCCTTTATAATAATATATTTTTTCCAATTTTAACATCAGGTATAAAAAAAAAAAAGATTGAGAAAGCACCAGATATTGAGTAAAAAACTGTTAAACTGGACATTAAAAATTTCTGTTTATTAAAAATACCATTAATAAAATGATTACGTAGGTTATAGACTTGGAAAAAATGTATTGATAAACATATATTTCTGGCATAAAGGACTCAGAGGACACATCAAGGACACATAAAGAACGACAAATCAATATTAAAAACAACCCAACAGACACTTCACCAAATTAAGGTAAATGAATGGCTAATAATAGGAGTATTAAAACAATGTTCGGCATTGTTAGTCATTAGGTCAGTGCAAATTAAAATACAATACACTCTGGAATGACTAAATTAAAAAGACCAACACAACATAAAATGTTGTTAAAGATATGGAGCAACCCAAACTCTGTTTCCTGGTGAAAAAATAAAATTGTTTAACTACTTCAGCAAACAGTTTGCTCGTTCTGTATAGTTAAACATTCATGTATTTACTGAGCCAACAGTTTCACCTAAGGTCTTTACCTGAGAGAGATAAGGCATATGTGCACACTAAGACTTGCATGCCAACGTTCACGGAATCCTAAGAACCCAAACTGAAGACAATGCCCAGGTGTATCCACAAGAGAGTGAACTGTGCAATATTCATGCAGCAGAATGCTACTCACCACACCACTGATACACTCCATATGGATTAATCTCAAAAATATTAGGCTCAACAAAAGATGTCAAATCAAGAGAATATATACTGTACGATTCCATTTATGTAAAAGTCTAAAATAGCAAAACCAGTGAATAGTGAAAGAAATCAGACCACTGATTGCCCAGAAAGGAACTGGCTGAGAACCATCACAAAGAAACTCTGTATCTTAGATCTGAGGTCCCTGATCCCAGTCCTGGTCCATGGCCTGTGAGAAATGGGGCTGCACACCAGGAGATGAGTGATCAAAGCTTCATCTGTATTTACAGCCACTGCCCATCACTTGCATCACCGCCTGAGCTCTGCGTCCTGTCAGACATCCAGAAGCATTAGATCTCATAAAGGTACTAAGCCTGTTGTAAGCATGGAGGGAGGGAGGCTGTGTGCTCCTTATGAGAATCTAGTGCCTGAGGACCTGAGGAGGGCTGAGGTGATGAAGCCAGGGTTGGGGAGTGGCTCCTGATACAGATTATCATTGGCAGAGAGGTTTGACTGCACAGAGACCATAATAAATCAATTACTTGCAGACTCATACCAAAACTACCCTGTGGCCCTTGTCTGTAGAAAAATTGTTTTCCATGAAACCAGTTCCTGGTGCCAAAAAGGTTGGAGGCTACTGTTTTAAGTATATACCTAAGATCAGTTCCTTTTACTTTACATAAATCATACATTAATAATAAAATAATTTTTGAACATTGTATAAAATGCATTCATATTTGTCAGCAATTGTTTAAAATGTAAGTACTACATCCCTGAGAATGTATGGGTGTTTTGAGGTAGTCCAGAATGAACTGTGAAGCTTGATGAAAGATGGTCTCCTATGATACCAAATACGGCCCTACACCATGACGCACCACACTGCAGTTTCACATGCTACAGCCAGCATTTATTTTAATGGAGAAGAGAATATTAGAATGCAATAAAAAATATAAGTGTCACATGGTAAGGCCAAGAATTGTTTTGGGAAATGTAAGTATGTGTGCACCAAGTTATGATGGAAAGTCTTTCTCTTGTTGTAGGTTGTGGTCAAAAATGTTTGAAAATCGTATTCAACTATACTGTTATTATCAAAGTTTCTTCTCAACTGTTGATTATAGATTTAACCTTTAAGGAGTATGCTGCCACCAGGTGGAGGTCCCATGCCACAACTACAAGATCTTAGCCAGGAAATATTAACCTTTCATGTGTCAGAGACCTATTTAGCCAGCTGTGAAATTGATGAAATTTGAATAATGTTTTTATTTCATCTTCATTATTATTCTTTTTCTTTTCCTAGAGATGAGGTCTTGCTATATTTCCCATGATGGACGCAAACTATTGGGCTCACACGATCTTCCTGCCTCATTCTCCCAAAAAGCTGCAACTACAGGCATGAGATATTGCACTAGGCAAGAACAGTGTTTTAACTGCATAAAACACAACACATAGGATTAAAAGTAAAATCAACTACACTGAAGTGCAGTTATCAAAATAAAAGAAAAGCAATGTGACATAGTAAACACTTGCTTATTAAGGCATTGCATCTTGTCACAAGGCCGGTCTAGTGGCCACTTTAAATCTGAAGTTGTGATGAGTATAAATGAGATTTTCAGATATCTATAACTATTATATGATATGAAAAGAGCTATAATTTCTAATGATGACAAATATTACTAATACTATATTGTGTTTGGAAGCCTACAGTCATAATAAACGGAAAACAAAATTTTACTAGAACTTGGTCAAAATAAAGACAACTTTTTTCCCCTTGTGCAGGTTCACTGAACCTCTGGGTTCTATTCACAGGCCTAGTGAAATTCCAGGGATTCTGGAACAAAACCCTTCCAGTATAGTGGGAGATGGCTCATATACGTTTTATGGAGGTTTTCTAAAGGTTCTCTTCCCTCATTCTCAAGTCTAAACCAAGTTCTCAGTCACTTCTTCATTAGCAAAAATAATTCTTAAAATAATGAAAAAAGTGTGAAGCTTAAACAACATGAACTATTGTCATAGTAGCTTTCTAAAGGATTAAACAGGAAAGACCAATTTGGTATTTTGCTCACCATTTTGTGACTTTGGTCACAGACAACCTAGCCTAAATCTGATTATAAACAGACTGATTAGAATGTTAATTTGTTTAAAAGAAATCAAATGTTTGTTTTATTAGATCATAACTGTGTACGTTATTGAATTTATGGGGTACGATGTGCTGATTTTATATACAATTTGGAATGTTTGAAATCATCAAATCTTACTCTGTGATCAAACTTTCCCAGAGTTTCTGAAAGACTCCAGCCTCCGCCCCACCCCCACCCCCAACAAGCAACCTCTGAGTTCTCCAGCCTGAGCTCTCAAACTCCCACACTCACCAGGGGTATTTTGACTTTCTAAAGTTCCCTGCTCCTACAAGTAAACAGAAGGGGGAAAAAAAATCAAAGCAAGCTTCTCACCACAGCCAGCAACACAGCCTCCCTTTCTCCTCCTCCTTAATTAGGACGGGGTGATTTCTACTCTCAGAAGATAAGCTCTGCAGCTCTCTCCTGAGAGAGCAAGAGGGGAACCGTCACTTTTTTCTCCTGCCAGAACTGGTCATTTTGCAGAGGCTGAGTTGCCTGTTTAACAGCCCACAGGCTGCTAGAAGCCGCTTCACAGCTCACGCACTGCGCTGTGAGTCCACGGGCCAGGGTCTGGTCTAACTTCTAGAGGTTTCAGCCAACAACCTGTGAGTAACACCTGACTCCTCCCTTTCCCTAACCCTCTACAATCAGTCACTGCATCTTGTCGATTTTATTTTTTAAAGGGCTCTCAAACACACTCCTCCTCTTTTGTTCTGCTGCTCAGAGCATCTCCCACCTGAGATGTTAGAGCCACTTCTGTTGGTGTCTGGATGAATCCTCAATGCCTCTATCAGGGCAATCTCCACCATACAGATTGGACCAGTCTGCTCTTGTGTAGCTCAGAGCAGCCAGCAGGTCCTAAGCCTCTGGTGAGGCCTCACCTCTCCCGCCGTCTCCCGCAGGCACCTGCATTTTTCACCCCTGGCACAGAACACACCCCACAGTTCCCATGCTTGGTGAGTTCCTACGTGTTCTCAAACCCTGGCAGGAACATAGCCATCTCTGTGGAGCTCTTTTGAACAGTTTCTCCCTCCCTGCTCTGGATCAGACACATTCCTCCTGTTTATTTACTTCTGCATTAAATGACTGGCCCATGCAGGGGTCCCCCAGCTAGACTGTTAGCTCCGTGGAGACAGGGTCCATACCTCTCTCAACTGTGCGATGATTAGCACAGTACCAGTCCACAGTGAATGCTTGATATTTAATGAGAGAAGGAAAGAACAAGTGACAGAACAAATTAGCCCTGAGTTCTGAGCAAATTACAGCCTTGTCTGCAAAGAGAGGGCTTTCATGCTCTTTCTGGGGATAAGGTCATTCCTATTCTGCCCAAGGCACTGATGCGTCATAGAACCACTTCCTCTCTCCTCCTTCTGGACAGGTGACAACTGTGTCATCACCAATGACAACCAGTTTTCATATTTTGCAAAAGGGGAATACAAGGATCATAGGCTTACTGCACTGTAGAGTCACTGCCAAGCAAGCAGGTTGGCTAAAAATCCCATCTCTTTACTAAGAATTCCAAAATTAGACCTTAAACTTGCGCTATTTCCAAGGCTTCAACTGGCAGGAGACCTAGTCTTCTGACTTTATATTTATTTTAAAGTATAAAATAAAGGTAAAAATGTGGATGTTTCTCACCCCCAAAGCCATCTCTGGAGCAGCTTCCGAGTCCTGAGAGATGTCGCACATTGCCTTGCTCACTCACTCATTCTTTTGTTAAACACCTGCTGAGTTTCACAGGGGCACCAAGCCAGGCCTGAGAGATGGGGCCCCGCAACAGGGCACTGTGGCTGGCATGACTATGGCATATACCCAGGAACAGAGAGGTTGCCGAGGGACAGCTCTGCCTGAGAGCGGCCAGGGAAGGTGAGGTGCTATCTCAGTGAAGTACCTCAGGAGCAGGACAAGTGGGGTGGAAAGAAAGAAAAAAAGAGCGACCCTCATGATGTGGAAAGACAGGGCAATGCCAGCTGATGAGGCCAGCGAGGCAGAGGGAGCCATGGGGAGCCCTGGACGGGCCGACCGGCTCAAATCAGTGGGCTGGAGGGCTGTCTAGTTAGCAGTGTGGAACATGGGCAGGCAAGGTGACTGGCATGCCAGACACACAGATTCAAAGACAGCACAAGACCCCTAAAGAGAAAATGGGAGCTGATCCTGAGGTGACGGGGAAGAGACTCCAGGGCACGGAAGACAGAAGCAAGAGGATGTGGCTGGGTGTGAGGGAGAGGAAGGGCAAGGCGGGGGTCCTGGGCACGCGGCACTGACGGGCTGTGCAGAGGCGACGGTGCTCATGCCCGAGTCTGTGGCCAGGGAGCCACACAGGCTGTCACCGGAATTTATTTCCACCTGGCATTAGAGCGGAAGGCAGCTTCAAGCAACAGGGCAAAGATTAAAAGTGGGGAAAACAAGTTAAAAAAAAGGGTAAAAATATAAAATGTTTTTACGGGCAATGAGCGACAGATTCAGGAATCCAATCCAGATCTGTGAGACTCCAAAGCCCATTGCTGGACATTACTGTGAAGCAATTCCCCCCTGTGGAAGGCCACTCAGGACACACATCCTGACCCACGGGGGAGCACATTAAGGCTGCCTCACCTGAAACCCACTCCCCTTTATTTGGGAACTGATCCCACATGTCCTCCAGGGTGGGTGACAGCAGCCACGACTGCCCCACACTCCCCTCCTCCTGGCCCCTGGTGACTGAGCCAGGGATTCTGAACAGGGCCCCTGGGCTCCCTCCCTGGGAAGCACTCTGCACTGTGGGTGCCACGCTGGAACAAGAGTGCAGTGAAGTAGTGAAAGCCCTGCTGTAGGAGACTGGGTGAGAGGAGTGGTTAGAGAGAAAGGAAGGAAGAGAAAGGAAAATGAAAGAACGCGGCAGAGGATGAGAGCAGTTCCTTACCATGCAGTGGCGGCAGGGAAAGTGGAGCTGGTGCAGAAGGAGGGAGGCCTCCAGCATTAAGGCTTTCTAGCCAAGAAAGTCAATGCAAGTATGTTGTCAGTTTAACCCTCTTGGCCTTACCCCCTTCTTGGATGTAAACTCCTACCAAGAAGAGAAACTAGCATACCTTTGGGATGGCATGTACAATAAGCTAGCAGACAGTTTTAGGTCAGGAGATTGGAGAATAAAGAGCCATTCTATTAGAATATACTATATCCTTTAGTCCAATCGCAAACACTTACTAATGGTGAACAAGTTGGCACTAACAAGAGGTAAGACTCATTGAGCACTTACTGTGTACCAGACACTGCAGCAAGCCCGTTCTGCTCGTTACTGCACTTAATTCTTGTGACAACCCAGGGAGGCAGAAACTATTACCACTCGGTGCTCTGGAAACACTAAGAAGCTTAAGAGTGCTCTTTCTATCTTAGAAGATCCCTGGTGATCATGGCTGGGTTTTGTTTGGTGTGGTGTCTTGCCAACCTGGCAATACTTGTCAGGTCAGGTACAAGGAACACTTCATAATCTCAATAACAGAATTAGACACAGCCTGAATTTGAGATCACATCATACAGAGAAGGTCTAAATGGGAGAATGGCCTCGCTTTGGAAGTCCAAAGCTCTCTGACAGTGCCCCCGTTTAGAAGTTCTAACACCTCCCTTCTCTGGGTTGGTTTCCCCATGTGTGAAATGACAGGTTCCTACTAGGAGCCTTTCCTTTGAGATCCCATCTCCTGGTCTGCACTTGCATGTAGGTGGTGTTCGTCCTCCTGTAAGGTCACAAAAGAGCCACACAGAGCCAGATGCCTAATCTCGTCCTCCATCAGGCCACTCCAGGCCACCAAAGCACAGTAGTAAAACCTGCCATTCTGCAATAAAGAGCAGAAAAGCACATTTCTTGCTGTGCTGTCTTCTGTGGGCTTGATTAAGTCTTGGCAACCAATGACAGAAAATGCCAGTCACATGGCTAGCAATCATGGCATGAGCCTTGGGAAATGAAGACGCCCAGTGGAGTTGGCCGAGGCAACAATCTTAACAACCACCGAGCTCTTCCCCAAAGCATTCCCTGACACTCGGGCAGGACTCTGCTCCAGCCTAAGGCTGCAACACGTGACTATACACATCCGCCTCCCTCCAGCAGGCCTGTGGGCAGGAGCTGCCCTCAGTTACCTTTGGGCTGCCAATGCCTAGGACTGGGTCTGGCACACAGATGGGCATGAAGCGTGTTTTTATAAATGAATGAAACTATGTTATCAGTGATGAAAACTACTTAAGCTCAATTGTCTTCTCTTTAGGAGACATTGCTTCCTTCTCACTGGCACCCTGAACTCAGAACAAAAAATACTGCAGAATCAAGCTTGGGACTGACAACTAAGGTTGCCTCATGTATAGACAGAAAGCAGTCTCCTCAGGAACAGGGCAGGCTGCCCACTCCTCCTAGCCAAAGGGTGATCTTTCTACCCTTTCTAGTCAGTGAGATGTAAAGTGTGAGACCCTGAGTGACAACATGAATCCAGACCCATTAAAGGGGACTTCCTTGGTTGCAAATGGATGACTAGTTCTTTAAGCTCAAGTTTTCCTGGTTGAAAGAGATGCTGAAGAGGGTGTGACTTGCCCAGGTGAGAAGGACTTAGGATGGGAGAGAGCTAACATCTCCTGTCTGCTGTTCTGACAATAGGTCATAAATGTACAACTTCCCAAACACTTGTTTTTTACAACAGATTTGTTACTATAGTTGGGGAAAGAGTCTACACAGCTAAGGACTAAAGCACAAAGGAATGAGAAAGAAAGACAAGGGAAAAGAAGAGCAAATAGGTTTGACAGCAGCTTCCAAAAGGAGAAAGATCAAGGAAGAGGCTGTCCTTCAGTAAATTGTCGCTGGTCTCCTACAAGGAAAGAGCTTTTGCCTTTTGACCTAGAGAGACAATAGGGTGGCTCTCAGTCTCCCTGGAAGAGGTCTAAGAAGGGGCCAGGTATGGTGGCTTAGGCCTGTAGGCCCAGGTACTCGGGAGGCTGAGGCAGGAGGATCATTTGAGCTAGGGAGTTCTGGGCTGCCGTGAGCTATGATCACCACACTGCACTCCAGCTTGGGCATCAGAAGAAGCCTTGTCTCAAAAACAAAACAAAACAAACAAAGAAAAACACCCAACCCTTTATTTTTTTCTTTTTTAGAGACAGAGTCTCACTTTGCACCCTCGGTACAGTGCTGGAGCGTTACAGCTCACAGCAACCTCCAGCTCTTGGGCTTAGGCGATTCTCTTGCCTCAGCCTCCCAAGCTGAGACCACAGGCAACCACAACACCTGGCTATCTTTTGTTGCAGTTTGGGTGGGGCCAGGTTTGAACCCACCCTCAGTATACTGAGCTGGCACCCTACTCACTGAGCCACAGACACCACCCACCACCCAACCCTTTAAAAAGAAAAAAAGAGGCTTGGCGCCTGTGGCTCAAGTGGCTAAGG
>NW_003852420.1:5511240-5519842 GCF_000181295.1 Otolemur garnettii
TTTTTTTTTTTTTCTCCAAAGGCAGAATTTGCCTCCAATTCTAGGACACTTTAAATGAATTCTGCATTGTCAATTCCATATGATTTACAAACAGGTAGGGCAGAGATTTCCACCTGTTCCTACTATGAGCCAATAAATGCCCAGTCATTCCTTGGCACAGTTTTACTCTGGCCACACACCGCTTCCTAGCAGAGGAGCAGATGGCCTACAACCACACCAGACTACAAGGTAAAATAGGAACTCTCTTCTTACATATTTCAGCAACAGAGCACATGAACAGAAAAGATGACCTGAGAAGAATTACTATACACTCGTCTGTAGGGCCCCTGACCTGGGACGTGTGAAGAGATAAGAAAACAAGCACCGTCCATACCTCCCAACACAGAGGGTGCAGGCCAGGCTCAATCCCGACATCTGATCTGAAGACGGGTTTGGTATACAACAGGAGGACCAGTGCCTGCAAGTTTTGCTCACATACCCCATCCAGTTGTCATTTAATCTTTTCTGGAGTATTACTGTAGTGTAAGTACAGTTTATAAAGGGGGCTACATTTGTTATTCTAAACTAGGTGTCAAGTTTGACAGGCCAAAGATAGGCCTACGTGTAACCAAAATAGGAGGCAAATAGAATCTAAGCATGTACCCAAAACCACCTCAGAATGAGGACTTCCTGAAGGCTGTTGCACATGACATTTTACTTGTGCAAGGGTCAGGGTTACCAGTCTTGGAGAGCCCCAAAGCCAGGTGCCAGGCTTATTACTGCCCTTGGTCAAACTATCACGTTGGTTCTGCCTGCTCATGAAAGTTTTCTGTGTACACAATGTCAAGGATATTTAACCACCAGAGCTTAGAGTCCAGACCAGTGATTTTTCAAACGGTGTGCCCTGAGAGGATCTTAGGTGTACTGCAAAAATTTATTAAGATCATTAATTAAATTATTGTCAAAAGAAGTTCAAAGCACAGTAAGAATATTCTTTTTTTCTCCTTTTTTGTGATCAGCATAATTTAAGTGTGTCGCAAGATTAAAAAAAAAAAAAAAAAGGTTGAAAACACTAGTCTAGACTACTGGTTCTCAAAGTACCAAAAGCAGCAGCATCTCCTGGATATGGTTTGCAAACTCTTAGCTTCCACTCAGACCTACTTAATCATACAGAGGTGGGCCCCGGTATCCCATGTTTTAGCAAAGCTTCCAGGTGATTCTAGTACAAGCTCAAGTTTAAGAGTCACTGCTGTAGGCCACCAGGTATCCTTTTGGGACTACTGACAGCATTCTTTGTCCAATTAAGAAACTTTTTTTCAGGTTACAAAAGAAAGAGAAAAGTTTGCCATGTAGTATGATGGGAGGTGACAGCACACCAGAATGTAAATTAAATTCTAAAACTTACAAGTTAAAAGAACATTTCAGTTTTATCACAATTATAAGAAAATAATTCCTTCAGCGTAAGTTATGCTTTTCTTTTAAAAGAAAAAGTAAAAATTCTCCAGAGGTGACTGTGATGCGCAGCCGGGGTCTGACAACCCTCACAGGGAAGATAATGCCTCACTGAACATCTCAAACATGTGCCTCTGGATTGGGAGATAAAGATGGTGACAAAAATCCAAAGACCAAAAGAGAGCTACCTACTGGATGAAGGGAGAGCCTTAGGAAGAACAGAAAGGACAGACCAGAGATGGAAAGAAAAGCAGCTGTAAACCCAGACGTCAGGGAGATCACCCAACCGCACCTCAATCTTTTCGTCCTGGGAACACATCCCAGGCACTGCGGCCTGGCCTGGCCAGTGGCGTGAGGCGGAGAGCTCAGGAGTGGCATCAAGAACTGAGAGGAGCGGAAATGGCATTGCACTTTTCAAAAGGAGAGAAAGATGCATTTTGCAACTATATACTTAATCCATAACAGATCATTGTCATTATTATGATATTTTGAGACAGAGTCTCATTCTGCTGCCCTGGGTCGAGTGCCATGGTGTCATCAGAGCTCACAGCAACCTCAGAGTTGGGCTCAAGCGATTCTCTTGCCTCAGCCTTCCAAGTAACTGGGACTACGTGTGTATGCTACCACGTCCAGCTAGCTTTTTCCTTTTTTAGTAGAGACAAGGTCTCACTCTTGCTCAGGCTGGTCTTGAACTCCTGAGCTCAGGTAATCCACCTGTCTCGGCCTCCCAGTGTGCTGGGATTACAGGCCTGAGCCACCGCACCCAGCCCCATAACAGGTTATTGAAGATCCTAAAGAAAACCCTAGTTATGAAAAACGAACCTCACTTTCTCTGACAAGATTCCAGCTGCCACAGCTGGTGAAAGGCAGTTGACGAGGTACACCTCAGTGACCTTCAGGCCAGCAACTGGATAGTTTTGCAGGACATCTTATTGTCCACATTACTCCAGAAAAGCAGCTTCTGTCAATGTTACTAGTGATCTTGTCATCAATGGTCAATTCCTGGTCCTCACGTGACTCTACTCCGAGCACCACTAACAAAGTGGTTCTCTCCGTCGCTCCTTTCCTTGCACTCTTAGGACAGCAGTCAGCTCTCCAGGTCCCCATCCCTCCCCACTGGCTGCTCCTTCTCAGTCTCCTGGCTGAGGTTGGTCTTGAACTCCTGAGCTCAGGCAATCTAGCCGCCTTGGCCTCCCAGAGTGCTGGGATTACAGGTGTGAGCCACCATGCCCAGTTCACTCTTTTTTTTTTTTTTGATCAACATAATTTAAGTGTGCCACAGACGTGTAACTATAAGTTCAAGTGTGCTGTGAGATTAAAAAAAAAAAAAAGGTTGAGAAACACTGTTCTAAACAGTGGCGACCCCAGGGCTCAGTGCTCAGCCTCCTCCTTGCGCCATGAGTGCTCACATCAGTCTGGGTTCCAGATCCCGGGCAGTGCCCACAGGGACAGCCCCTGGTTTTCTGTTCCAGCCCAGCACTTCCTCTCAACCTTGTATGTGTATGTGCATCGAGCTGTGCCTACACTGCATCTCCACTGGGAGACCTACAACTTCACAGGTTCAAAACCAACAGTTGATGTTTGCCCTCGAATCTGCCCCCACCAGATTTAGTAAAGCTGCCTTGGTAAATGGCTCCCACCAGATTTAGTAAAGCTGGCTTGGTAAATGGCCCCCACCAGGTTTAGCAAAGCTGGCTTGGTAAATGGCCCCCACCAGATTTAGTAAAGCTGGCTTGGTAAATGGCCCCCACCAGGTTTAGTAAAGCTGGCTTGGTAAACAGATCCCACCAGGTTTAGCAAAGCTGGCTTGGTAAATGGTAACTACATTCTTCCAGTTGTTCAGGTCAAGACCTTGGAGTCATTTTCAAGGCTTCTCCTTCTCGTAGACTCCACATGCAATCTGCTAGTCCACTTTAGCTGCTCTGTCCTCAAAAAGGCCAGAGAGACAGAAGGAGCCCAATAAATACCAACAGAATGAACCCATGAAAGAATAAACAAGTCCTGGTGTATCAAGAACAGAAAAGTCGGGGTGAATGAAACACCACTGAGGTGTATTCCTGATCAGTCCAACAGCCATAACCACAGAGGTGTTCCTGCCAGCCACACGACCACCTGGAGGGGACGGTGGGGAGCTTTGTCCTTGCATAGTCCTGTTCTGCATTTTTAGCACTGACATGGTAATGGAGATACAGTGGACATGACCACAAAATCAGTGGATGATGCTACCCAGATGGAGATAGTGAGTGTCTGGGGCAGCTAAAAATGGATCTGGAAAGAAAACAAAACCCTAAAACTGGACTTCTGTGACTTAGAGAAATTCTAACCAGATAGAATTTAATTAGGATACACACAAGAGCCCTATAACATTTGGCTCCAAAACATTAACAGCCCGAGCACTGAGGCACTTAATTAAGAATAAATGCCGTGAGCAGGCAGAGTGCCACTGCCATGTCCACGTCAATTTTATTTGGAGCTGCCGTATCAGCAGTGGCTGGCGTAAGTGATAGGATGGCTATGCTTTATGCCCTTGGTGTTCAACTACTCTCAATATTCCAATTGAAACAAATTGTCCTGTACTCAAGTAACAGTAACCAGAAATGTAGCAATACTTAATAAGGATATGATCCTCATATCATAAGAATCAGCTGAAGAAAGTGGAACGATTAACTTGAAAAACAGGAAAATAGCCAGGAAAACATAATAGTAACACCTCTCAGAGGGGGAAGAATAATCCTTTGCAGTTTGTTCAGGCCTTCAGGGATAGAGAAGCAGGTGAAGTGGAGAAACCAGAAGGAGATGTGTGTTGGCTCGATCTAAGGAAGACTCACACACAGCAGGGCTTTCCAGAAGAAAGTCCTCTGTCACAGAAGGCTGCGTGCATACCACCTAGCCCAGGGAGAAAACTCTGTTGACACAAAGCTGGTGAAAATGGGCAACTGAATAAATACCCACACTGATACCAGGGTCACTGGGCTCATTGCCGAGGAGTGACGAAACCCACGTGGAAAAGGATCCGCTACCGTCTTGCTACGCTGGACTGTTGAGCCAGTTCAGCCACCCAGTGCATCAGTTACTGGTTTGGGGGTTGTTTTCAGTGAACCCCTAAAGATGTAAGCTCAATGACCTCAATAACCAGAGAATTTGTCTTCTAAGACACGCTTTACATGCAAAGCCTGGGCTCTATAACCCTGCAAACACAATGTCCAAACACTGGCTTCTCCTTTTACTGGCCATACGGGCCTGGGAGGAGTTTCCCAGCCTCTCTGAATCCTTATCCATTTACACTTGTGCAATGGGGTTATGAATGACTGCCATCAGGAGATGAAGTTACAATAAAATTCAAAGAGAAAACAGAGAATGCAATATTAATAAGCAGCAGACAACTACAAGTTGGGAGTTAACAAAGAATATTATTCTCAGTATTTCAACTAAGGAGGGTGACAATACTGGCCAGTGCTGTCTAGTGCCTTTCTGTGGTAAAGGATGTTCAGTATCTGCGATGTCTACTACCTCAGCCTCCCGCCACAGGTAGCTACCGAGGACCTGAAAAGAGACTGTGGCAACTTTGAATTTCATTCAATTCTAATTATTTTGAATTATTTAATAAGCAATCAATGCATTTATTAGTTTAATTAGCTACGTGTAACTAGTAGCTACCCTACTGGACAGCACAGAGACTTCCCTAAAGTGAATCCTGGCCAGAAATCCTGGTGCTATTATTTTAGTGAGACATAAAACCACAAAGGGCAAGCGGCATCAGGAACCCCATAATAGGAAGTGCTGGCTGATGCAAGGGGATCCCCATCCTGCAGGGAATTCCAGAAGGCTCCTCAGGACTACATGTGCAGGAATGATAGGGACTAACCTGGGAAATTTCTATGGACTTTACCAAGGAAGGTTCTGATCCAACAGAACTGTTTATTTGAAAGGTGTTTTCCTTGTAAATAGAAAATGAAGCACTGAAAACTATTACTGACAAAGGACTGAGAAGTCTGTTTCCCTTCACCTTTCACCCTGACCCTGCTTTATCAAATCAGAAAATTAAACTGATGTAGAATTTTTAAAATTATTATTGCAGCCACTGTATAATCCCTTGGTTTTGCTGAGGATGCCCCTTAAAGTTCAGTGAATTTCCTTTCCTATGCTCTGCTTCTCAGAGCTCAGGAAGCAATCCCATAGCTGCTTTCATCACTGTGAAAGTTTCTACAAAACGAGCAAGAGTTCAAAGGGAGTTTTCAACCAATTCATGCAGGAAATTGAAACACGACAGAAGCATGTTAGACAAACACAGGCGAGGTCTGCTGGTGAGAGCGGAGTTTTCTTCCTCTGACCCATTTTTAGAGAACTACAAAGAGGAATAATGGGAGGTGGCTAATTGGTTGCAGGACTTGCTTAGAGCCACCTCTACTTTCCTTTCCTAATAGGCTGCTGGGAATAACACCCTCTTCAAGGAATGCTCAAAGGGGAACATGCTGAGACAGGAGACCACGGACAACACGGCTTCAGAAGCTGAAGATCATTAATTAAGAATATTGAGAATGAGGCTGAAAGCTTAACTGAAAAGAGTGGGAGGGACAACTCAGTGTCAGCTGCTACCTACACACCAGCAATTAAGGCTCTTACAGGCTCTCAGCGGAAAGTGACATCTCCCAGGCATCCTCCTCTCACAGTGAAGCCTCCTGAGGCAGCTGAAGTCTGAAGGCCCTGACACTAACTTCAGAGTGCTTTTTCCAAATCCACTATTCTACACCCCGATTCTCAGGACTAGGGGGTCTTCTAAGCACCACGACTCATTATCAGAAACAGGGTTTCTCTAACTGAGCCTGCACCCCATTCATCACTATTGAGTGTTGTTAAAAACACATATGGCTCAGGATCTCAGCCCCAGTGAGCCTCAGACCTGGGTGGGGCTAAGAATCTGCATTTCTAGCAGACTCCCAGGTGAGGCTGCTGTTACTATCTAGGGACCGCACTCTGAGAATCACTGGCCTAGATTAGTGGTTTGCAATCCTGGCAGCACCTCTGAATCACTGGGGAACTCTGGGGATTCTACTACCTCAGCCTCCCGCCACAGGTAGCTACTGAGGACCTGAAAGGAGACTGGGGCAACTTTGAATTTCATTCAGTTCTAATTATTTTGAATTATTTAATAAGCAATCAATGCATTTATTAGTTTAATTAGCTACGTGTAAATAAGCAATCAATGCATTTCTTAGCTACGTGTAACTAGTAGCTACCCTACTGGACAGCACAGAGACTCCCCTAAAGTGAATCCTGGTCAGAAATCCTGGTGCTATTATTTTAGTGAGACATAAAACCACAAAGGACAAGCGGCATCAGGAACCCCATAATAGGAAGTGCTGGCTGATGGAAGTGCTGGGAACTCCCAGTTATCACTGGGAATAACTCTGTCCAAATTCTACATTCTTAATAGTCAAATCTGACTCTCTCAAGATAAGCCTTGAGCATTGGTAGATTTTAAAAGCTTCCTGCCTACTCTAATGTGCTAATAATTAGGCTAAGACCCACTGCCAAGATCACCTTTTACTACTTAAGTCTGGAGATCATATATACTCTAAACAATTTATTACTCCTTGTTTTAAGTAAAATCCATGTCTTTCAAATGTATAAAATGAAAAAGAAAAGCAGAAAGCCATCTTGTTTTTCCTTGCAAATTAGAGATAGGGAGGCAGATCCTGGCACCTGGGGCACTCCACCAACCCTCAGTGGTAATATTCCACTGGCCATTTTTCTCCCTTTTTTTTTTTAAAAAAAAAAAAACAACCAAATATAACGAGCCTCCTTGCACCAGTAAATGCCACTCTCTCCTCCAATGCTATTTAGATATGATTGTCTGCAGAATTACTAATTATACCAACTGGAGATCTGTAAAGACCGATAAGTCTGCTAGTTCCCTTTAAAACACAGTAGGTAATAAGTGATACATTCTCTTACCGTAAACCCCAATTGCTGTCTAGATACACTTTGAAATGAGAAACCTACAACTAGTTGAGCAGCAGGTAATGTTTCTAAAACACTCACAATACCCAAGGTTTCTTCCTTTAATCTCTTGTGTTTTTCCCAAATGCCTTTTCCTTTTTTCTAAATTGGATTCTCCTTTCCTCATCTTGTATCATTCACCTGCTTCTGTCCTTCCCCCATCACCTCTGCCTCAATGAGAAATAGTTTCTAATTAATTATTCTTATATATTCTTACATATAAAAAGTTTATGGTGCTTGTTTCTAATTTAACAAACAAAGGAACTAAATGTTTTTCTTTGGTGAGAAAAAAGGCAGCTAAATTATTTTTGATATGTACCTTCAGAGTTAACTCTGCCTTGGGCATTAGCCCTCAACAGGAAACTTGTTCCCCACCCTTAATTTCTCAAATTAAGAAACATTCAGGCTAAACTACACCATGTTGGTGAAGTGTGGCGATGTCGTTTACCTCCCAGTAAGGCTAAAGAAGGGATACATCACTCAGAATCCAGAACCGTGATTTTAGTTGGTGGGGGGGATGATTTTACTCCTCCCCATCCCATGTACTATGTCTGGAAACATTTAAGGCTGTCACAAATCACCTCCAGTGGGTAGCCCCCAAGAATGCTGCTAAATGTCCTACATTGCATAGGCCAGCCCCTACTACAAAGAGTCACCTGGTCCATAGTGTCATAGAGTGCTGAGGTGGAGAAACCCTGACCTAAAAATTAACTCCTGCATGGAACCAGCTGACTTCTCAGCATTGGAGAAATTACAGGGATCTAAGGCCAGGGGCAAAGGATCCAGAGACAAAGAGGTACTGCAAGACCTCAGCCAAAGAGCCCAGATGTGGCTCATCCTCCCAGCTGCCCAGAGCAACAAAGAAAGGGGCCTCTCAGCCTCTTCCTGGCTAGAAGCTGTCAATGAGGACCTTCTTTAAGGCATTAGGAGCTTAATTTGGTAACAAAAACAATACTATTCTGTGATTCATCACCTGGCCAACTGACAGAGTACCCTGGCCTCGATAAAACACTCTCATCTCACTTTAGCTTTTAACAAAAAAAGGCCTAAACCAGAGGAAGAAAGGGAAAAAGAGAAGGAGGAAGAAATAATTCAAGAGTTCTGAACAGAGATTTTATAAATAGGCTCTATCATTCCTTTGAACTATTTTTATTTTGGGTAATTTGCATAG
>NW_003852420.1:5520260-5524963 GCF_000181295.1 Otolemur garnettii
ATTCACCTGAGTGCTTACCTTCTTCCGGCTGGGGAGGGAGAGAGAAATGCCAAGTAAAGATTGACCAGAAAAGAATAAGGCCCAGGCTGGGCAACCAGGACTGCCCTTAAAGTAGCTATCACACAAGCTGCCAGAGTAACCCCACATTCTCATTGCCCTTCCCAGTGGAGTTAGTTATTTCAACATATTTTAAAGTCTTACCATGTAACATAAACTCATCTCTAAATTATAAATTGTGTAAATATGTCACCAAGTGATGCTAAAATGCCTCTATTGAATATGAATTGTTTATCCCAGGCCTATAATGTTCTGTGCCCTAGTGCTTCAGAGATATTAGATACTAAAACTTGATTAAAACCATATTCCTGGCATTTGCTGCCATTATCGATGATGCAAATTCACACATGTGTTAGCTAATGAAGCCGCCAGACAGGGTTTCATAGGCAGAAAAAAGGCTGAAAGGAATCTTTTTTGCCAAACAGAAAGTGGCCCAACTGTGGGAAATGATATGGATATCCAAGGTAGTCCCCACAAGCCAAAACTGTAAATAAGGTCAGACCCTCACAGGGTTCCATGGTCTGAGTATACATTACATTTTAAACCAAACGTTCATTTCATTGTAGGAACTTATGCCAGCTGGCACAGCACAGCTGACCAAAGTGAAAAACAAGCTTGGGTTTTCCCTCCTTGTAAAACTCAGTACATTTGTAGCATGAGCCCCTCACCAGAAGAGGGCAACGGTGACCAGGCTGGTATTACTCACAAACCGCAAAGTTACCTGCAGCCAAGGTAACACCTGCCCAGGGAGCCAACCTCACAAAACAGCTGGCAATGCTGCTGGCTTCTAAGTATCACACATGCAAAAACCCCAACTTCTTTGCCTTTCCCTTTTTCTGGATGAACTGACAGGCAGCTTAAAGAGTAAGCCACTCCAACCTAACCCAAGTGACGACACAGAAGCACTGCCCACTGAGACCCACCCTGTCAGCTTAAAGAGTAAGCCACTCCAACCTAACCCAAGTGATGACACAGAAGCACTGCCCACTGAGGCCCACCCTGTCAGCTTAAAGAGTAAGCCACTCCAACCTAACCCAAGTGATGACACAGAAGCACTGCCCACTGAGGCCCAACCACACTTTTTTTTTTTGAGACAGAGTCTCACTTTGTCACCCTCAGTAGAGTGCTGTGGTATCACAGCTCACAGCAACCTCAAAATCTGGGACTCAAGAGATTCTCTTATCTGAGCCTCCCAAGTAGCTGGGACTACAGGTGCACGCCACAATACCTGGCTATTTTTAGAGACAGGATCTCTCTCTTGCGAAGGCTGGTCTCAAACCTGTGAGCTCAGGCAATCCACCCACCTTGCCCTTCCAGAGTGCTGGGATTACAGGCATGAGCACCGTGCCCAGCCTCCACCCACACATTTTAACATTACCATCTCTGCTGTCCATGTTTGTTATGAAACTCTTCACATTCCAAAAAACAAGATGGTTCAAAGATTTCAGAATGGAGAACTATTATAAAAATATTATATTTGAAGTTTATAAAGTA
This sequence comes from Otolemur garnettii, assembly GCF_000181295.1. Lineage (NCBI taxonomy): Eukaryota > Metazoa > Chordata > Mammalia > Primates > Galagidae > Otolemur > Otolemur garnettii. Next base: position 5,521,812 of record NW_003852420.1, read on the forward strand.
TGGCTAACACCAGAATCATTCTAAATTCTGACACCAGTTCACCCCCAGGACCCTGGATTTTCAGGCCCCTTCAGTGGAATCTCCAGCTGCTGTTTGTGCTTCCTTTTCTCTCTCACTAGTGTTTCCAGCCTCATCTTCCTAAACAACGATGTCCAGCCCCGGGTCTTCATACTCCTCGAAATAAAGCATTCTCCAACCTCCTCTCCCCCTTGACAAATCATTTGTTCTGCTGTGCAGGTTCAATAATATTTGGTTCTCTAGTGAAGGAAAGAATGTGTTTTTCATTAATAAAATCTCAGTATAAGTGAGTTGTGAATGGGAGAGAGGAGAGGTGTCGGGGCGGAGGAAAGTGAATACAACACCAGTGGAGTTACATTATTTCCTCCTGATTTGGGAATTCACAAGACTAGGGACAAATCCTCTGAACTTCATACCTTGACTTCTCAACCTGGACAAATTACACATTCTTCCCAAACCTGCTCCCTCCCCTTGTTGTAGTTCACCCACTGGCATAAAGACTTGTCCAGTTCTGAGACCATGACAGCTCCCTAACTCAGCCACCACGTGCATCCCATCACATCCAACCCTGTCCCCACCACCTGTCCAAGGCACCTGCCCGGCTCTGTGCAAGAGTCATCAGAGTCTCCTGCCTCAATTCACCGTCAGTCTATTCCCAGTCTGATGCCAGAGTGATCAAGCCAAGCCCTGCCTCCATACTCTAACTCCCACCCCAGCTGAAGGCCTTTTCAGGGGCCTTCTACTGCTCTCAGAATGAAGATTAAAATCCCACAGTGGCTAGGATGAGGCTGACCAGATATCCCAGTGTGCCCAAATCAGTCACTCTTTATGCTCTACTATCCACTCATTATCATCAATATCAACCCTTTTGCTCCAAAAATTGCCCCAATTTTCATGATAACCTGTAAGGTCTTCTTATCCACAAGCCTCTGTGAGGTCTAAGCCCCTGCCAGTTTTTCCACCCCTAAGCCAACCCACCATTCCCTGTGCTCTGCTCCAGCTCTGCTGGCCTCCATTCATGCACTTATTTTTTAATTATTACATGTACACCAGGAGACAGCCCTGGGCCAGAAGTTGAACACAGATAGGACCCTGACTCCTCTGGATGATGCTTCCACCTATGCTCTACCCAACCTTCTCTGGGCTCACAGGGGGGCTTCCTTCACCATTGATTTGAGGCCCCTTCTTCATGGAAACCTTCTAAGGTTCCAGACCAGGGTGTCTGACCGTTTATCTTGCAGGCAGGATCATGTGCCTCTTTCTGAAACAATGGTTCCAGATTGCCATGTCTCCTGCTTCTGTGTGATTGCTCTGATTGCCAACTTTCTTCCAAGATATGATAAGGTCTGCATCTGATTTTGTTGGTTATTGATGCCTGACCTGGAGAAGGTGCTCAGTCAGGACACTGCAGAATGAAGAAGGTGAGGAGGACAAACCACGCCCCAACTTGGGGCCACCTCTCCTTCCTGGGTCCTGGTACAGCTCCTCTGGTGTCCAGAGTCTTATACATCCTCCTGTGATATGGGCTTTTGCCCCAGCTTACTCCTAACCCACAAGGCACAAAACTGGGTCCAGGGAGCCCTGGCAGGAAGCAGAAACCACCATCATCTTCCCTCCTCTTGGCCTCTGAGACACAACCCTTCACTCCACTCAAGGACTTTCCCTCCCAGCAGAAGGCTGGAGAATGATTTACCTGGGAAACTGAAACCCAAGGAAAAAGGAAAGGCAACATGAAAATCGGACAAAACAGAATTAATGCTGAAAATTATTAAAGAAAACAAATGTTTCATATGAAATGGTTAAACCACACAAAAGACACAAGTCACAAGCCCTCAGGGCATGTGCCACGATCTTCTCACTGCACTGATTTGATTCATCCTGTAAATTCAAGGCTTGTTTTTCCCAAAGAGGTTTTGAAACACTGAAGTTTCTCCCTTTTGACAGAAAAAATACTGCTTGTGGCTTACGAAAGTCCATTTCTTTTTCCTTCAGCTTCTACCCATTATGGATTAAAATCTCACAGTCCTAATGTCAGTTTGGGGACACGCATCCATCTTGGAGTGGGGACTCTAAAAAGATGTAAACATCTATTAAAAATCCTGGTTATTTTAACTTTAACATGCCCCCAAGGGCGGTAGGGCACAGTGAGGACTAAAGACAGTTGTGTTTTTATGAAATAAACCACGTGGCTGAACCATGTCCCAATCATGAAGGTGAGCTAACAGCATACCACAGGCATGTCCTTCACATCCCAGGGTCCCCCTCCTCCCTGCACATCACCTGCCCAGACAGAGGGCCCTCTGATGCACCCACCTACTGAGGGGGCTCATGCTAACTTTTTTAATTGACAAATAATAACTGTATGTATTTATTGGGCACAATGTGACGTCACATGTATACTCTGTGGGATGATTAAATCAAGTTGATTAATCCCCTCACATACTTCTTTGTAGTGACATCAACCTCTAATTAAACTAACTATAGATAAAAGTTGTAACATTTTCTCACCCCGTGGTAAATCACTTAACACTGCTCCCCACCTTGATGCATGCATACAACTATGGAGATCAGGGTACAAAGGGCAAAGTCCTGCTGGCAAATGCAAACCAAGGATGTCAGGGGGGCAATGCCAGAAATTAAATCAGATGACTATCTTAATATCTGCCAAAAAAAAGGCAAATCGAAGCAAAGAGAATGAACTGAGATGGAGCCAGACATGTGCACGTGTGATGACAGAGGATAGAGGTGACGACGAAAGCTGCTGTGACAGTCCAACACCACAGTGCACGAATGCAGATGGGACAGGCTGCAAAGCCTGCTCCTCTGGAATACGCTCGCTCCTATCTCACAGGCTCTGCACCTGCCTTCTCTGCTAGAACCTCATCCTCCACATCCCTGGGGAGGCGACTCCCACTTACCAGAGCTTACCTTGAACCCTCTCCCTGTGCAGAGCTCCTTGGCCATCCTCCTTACCCTGGAACCACCTCGGGTCACAAACTATCAAGTCACCATACTGCAATCTCCTCATCCCACATCCTACTCACTGTCCGAAATTATCTTGTTTCTGAGTGCTGGGTTTGTCTTAGCATGTTTAAAATGTCACCTTCATGAGACCAAGGGTGTTGTCAGTCTTA
>NW_003852420.1:5525324-5530577 GCF_000181295.1 Otolemur garnettii
ACTTCTTTCAGCCCATGTCAGATCAAGAAGGCAAAGACGAGGAGACTGTAGGGCACATAGAATAATCTGCAAGACTTAGCTCAGACTTCTTTCAGCCCATGTCAGATCAAGAAGGCAAAGACGAGGAGACTGTAGGGCACATAGAATAATCTGCAAGACTTAGCTCAGACCCCCATACAGTGAGAGCAGAGAGTGCACCATCTTTCCAAGCATTCGTGAAATTGTATCTGTCAGTCTAACTTTTAATTTCCCAGGCATGGGAAAGGAATTTCCCTTCCTTGTCCAGGCATGGCAGCTCAGAGGTGGGGGTGAGGTCTGATCTCAAAGCAAGATGCAGCAGCCAGGGGGACGGGGGAGCACCCCAGAAAAGGAGTCAGTGCTACAAGTTAGGATTGTCCACGTGCAGACTCATCAGTGAGATTGACATAACCTAGTTAGCAACACCTAAAAATCTTTGCAAAAGTGAGGACTCAGGCCACATGGGTATGTGCTCAGGCCACTCATGCACTCACTGTAAGAAAAAGAAGCATCTCACATAAATAACATGATAAACTGTGCCAATCAGGGCTCTACATGTATACTGTTATCTAGAATTCAATTACAACGCTGGCTCTTTTGAAAAGTATACATAATTCATTCTTTATTTTACACCTTAGAGTCACTTTAAAAACTAAAATCCCTCTTTGAAGATTTATTTCAATATGAAAATGAATCTTTTTACAATCAAACCAGTTCTTAAAGCAAAATGGAAAAAAGCTTACAGCCTCTATACCAAAGCCTTATGCTGATGCCATAAATAATTTACAGCAAGATGGTTGCTTCTCAGTAGCAAGCTCAAATTCCCATTTTCATCAAAACTGATTTTGAAATCTGTTTCTTAATTTACATGTGGTCAGGGAGCTTCTCACTAAGTGAGCCTTCAGACTCCTTCATAGAAATGAGACCTCTCCCAAACTCCTGAAACATCAGGACATTATTAACCACGGGTAATCATCTTCTACCCTCTGATGGTCTTAACTTCATCAAAGATTAATGTCACAGTGGTGGCATCAGAGGGAAATCAAAAGCTATAAGCCGCGAAACACCAGTGGTTCTATGTTCACAGAGATTTCCAAATGTGTCAAGAGACCTCACAAAGAAAAAAGCTCAAAGAATCACTGAACAAGCTAAACACACAATCTCATAACCAGACACGTACAAACTAACCCGTAAACGACGGTACCAAGCCAGTGTGTATTACTGTGCTCCAAATCCCCAATCTGTATCTCTAGGACTTCTTGGCCTTAATCTGGGGAAGGCAAAACGGGTAAGTCTTCTAACACTATTTTTGTTTCTACAAGCAGTCTGGATTCTCCTAAGTGAAACAGTAGGTAAGTGGGGTGTCAGCCTACTCATAATAGGGATTTCCAAAACTTTCGATAAGCACCATGCTCGGAGTCTGGGTACTGGCGAGGCAGACAAACTGCTTCCAAGAGCACTACGCGCTCCACGTGCCCACTCTGCTGGCGCACTCCCAGCTCTGGCTCTGCAGGTGGAATGTCTGCGCGCTGCACCCGCTCTCAGCCTTCTGCATTAGCAGAGAAACGACACAATTGCCAAACTGAGGGCAGAGACTCAAAAGGCTTCCCACGGACTCATGAAATCCTCCTGGCCTTGAGAATATTACTTATTTTTGCTTAAGATATCCTAAGATATCCTAAGATAGAATTGAAAAGAATATCTTATAAGATAGCAATCATGAGAGAGAGTCCTTGAATTTTCAATGATTTTGATGTTAGCCTCCTTTCTGAGGCATGTGGAATTCTAGCAAAATTAGGATTAAAAAAATAAAGAATATGAGTAATCAGGATTAGTTTTTAACAAGCCGTTTATATTTATCTTCCTCCACCACGGGCTGAAGAATAAAACCTAAGATTACATTATAAAAATGAGGCATCTCAGATTAGCATGACAGAAAAATTACATCCACTCATTCCTCCTACAACTGGACTTTTACTAAAGCTAAAGCAGTAAGCAAAATCTGAACCCACTTACAAGTCTTTGGACATCGTCCTAAATGTATTATTATTATAACAAAAGAATATGGAAAGCAAATACATAGAAATCCATCTGAACAAATCACTGATGTATCAACACAGTTCTTCCCTGCACAGATGAAACTGAAGTAACTATAGCCATGGGTTTAAGTCAAACACATAAGGGAAAGTTCTGGGAGCATCTTACAGCTTCAGTTTTGAGCTGGGCTGCATTTGTTTACATAGTTTGATGGTACCTGAGATGTTGGCATCTATGTTTAGAAAAATACCTAACATGACCATTCAAACATGTGGAGATCAGGGCAATGTGGCTAGTGGGAGAATACTGGCCAGCTACTCTGGTGGACACGGATCTTTATGTAAATATCAAGGATTTTCTCCTATTGAGACAGGTCCAGGACCCAAAGAGCAAATCTGGTATAATGATAGCACATTCCCACTTCTTATTTTTATTTATTTATTTTTTAAAGAGCTAGGCATAGCAGCTCGTACCTCTATTCCCAGCACTTTGGGAGGCTGAGGCAGGAGGCTATGAGATCAAAGCCAACTTGGGTAACATAATGAGACCCTCACCTCAGGGGTGGGGGGAGTTAGCCGAGCATGGCAGTACACACCTGTTACTGGACGAGCTGTGGTAGGAGCATTGCTTGAGCCTAGGAAATCAAGGTCACAGTCAGCTATGATCATACCACTGTGCTCTGGCCTTCTCAACAGGGTCTAGCGAGACCTTGTCTTATATAAATTAAAAAATATATAAAACAAAGCAGAAAAAAGAAAAAGGAAATTCCCCAAGGCCAATGAATCTTCTATATAAACCTTATAATTCCTAAGTAAAATTTTTTTCTACTCCATAAATGTTAGTTCTTGTTTTTGTTATTACTCATAAGTATCAGATAAAGAAGAGGGAAAAACAGAGGCAGAAGTACAAGAGACTGAGGAAGATGGAAATCCCACGGGAAGGACCCAATCTCACTATGAAAATTCACTACACTTCCAAAATGATGACGTTTATCCAAGTATTGTCAGGTTTCCATGAAGGATTCCTTTAAGCATGAAGCTATTTTTCATTGTGTTGATGCATTTTTGTTTTGATATAATTATAATTTAAAACTTTAGGAAAGTTGTGAGAATAGTACAAAGTTAGAAAACCTAGGCCATTTTGAATTAACTTCTATGAATTACAAACTATTTAATTAACTTTGACAGTTAAATTATTTTCTTACCTGAGAAATGGTTACATAACACCCATAACGATCAATTACTTGGGAAAGGCAGAACCACCAAGTCTGTCAACATTTGTTGTTGTTGTTGTGGTTAAACTGGACCGAGTAAGCCAGAGGATGACACTCGTGACCTACTCCCAGGAATGCACACATAAGGCAGGCTGGGGGTCACTGTGTGCAATTACATAGGCACCAGCTGTCCCCCTCATTTTTATTTCCCAAATGAAAAAGCAGGATGGAATGCAAATGAAAAAGAGTAATTATATAAATGGATAACCTTAAACACATGTCCACTTTTTAAATCTGGGGAAAAGAAACCACTGACAAATGCAGGTACTACATTAGCGATAATTTACCTAAAATGCCCTGTACTATAAAGAAAACTCTGGATTAGAACCTCAAACACAGATGATAATTTGGGGTTTCTAAGTTATGCTTCCTTAAATCCAAGAGAACCTTATAAAAATACCCTAGAGAAATAATTTTGACTGTAACCAAGTACCTAGGACAACTGAGAGCAACCATGAGTTTCCAAAGGCTGAAGAGTACCCTGCCTTGTACTTTATGTAAACATCTTCCTTGAGCATGGGATAAAGTAAATTTTTAGGGCAAGAGGTAAAGGGCCTCATATTGAATAAACTGAGAGGATTCTGCAGAAAGTTTAACACCTGGCACGTGCATTTTGTGTCATAAAATCACTGTGCAGCCTAAAAGTCTGCTCTAAACACCTCTGGTTGGTAAATCTTGGGATTAGTCTTCCAACTAGTCTCGGCCGCAACTTTCACATGTGTCTAATAATCTTGCCAGAGTTTCTCTTTGTATTTTTAATCTCTTATTTTATGGCTATTCAAGACTGTATTCAGATAACAGGTTAGGAGTCTCGTGGGCAAGCTGGCCTTTCTGGCAACACAGTGGGCTCTTTGAGGGGCAGTATCTTGTCTTCATCGGCTTTTATCAAGCCAGCACCTAACACAAGGCTGGTTTATGGAATGTTTACCTGTTAAGTGGATGAGTAAACTAGCAAAACACTGGCTGATACGAGAGCGCCATGACCCAGTGCCAACCTGTCTTTCAATCATCAACGGAGACCACACATCTCACGTGACATGTTGCTTTAGAAGCTGCTACACACTGAGTGACGGTCCCCTTGGTCCATGTTCTAATTCCTGGATTGTGAAGGTTACGTATTTGGGTTAAGGGCCTTTTGCAAATGTTTAAGTTAAAAGTCTTGAGATGAAGAGATCATCCTGGATCATTACTTAGATGGGCTCTTAAGCCAGTCCTAAATGTCCTTATAAAAGACACAGAGAGGAGAAGGCAACGTAGAGATGAACCAGAAGGTGTGGCCACCAGCCAGCATCCACCAGAAGCTAAAAGAGGCAAAGAGGGGTTTTCCCTCAGTAGCTCCAAAGTGCAGCCCTGCTGACAGCCTGACTTCATACCTCTGGCTTTCAGAACTAAGAGAGAAAAGATTTCTAATATTTATTTATTTATGTACTTGAGACAGAGTAAGCGATTCACTTGCCTCAGCCTCCCAAGTAGCTGGAACTACAGGTGCCCACCACAACGCCCCGCCAAGCTGAGATTTCTAATATTTAAAACCATTTGGTTTGTAATTTGTCATGGTAGCCCTAGGAACTAACACAGAAACCTACTAAAAATAGTTCAGCAGGTCAAAAGTAATCTTATGTACTGAATTTCCATTGAATTTTATTACAATATTATATACACATGAGTATTGATCATTTAGTTTTTTTTTTCTTTTGCACATTTCTTTTTTCAAATTAATGTGAGGGCAAAAATGTTCAGGTTACATTGTTTTCAATTCTAAGGTAAAGTTCAAATAGTTGAGCCCCTCATGGGGGTGTGTTAAATACCCTCCCTCACATTGTACAAATTAGGTGAGATCTGCCAATTTACCCTCCTCCTCCCACCAATTGCCCTCCCTCCATTCCCCTTCCCTCCCTCCCTCCCCAGCCCTCCTCTTCCCTCCT
>NW_003852420.1:5530768-5532874 GCF_000181295.1 Otolemur garnettii
TTCTTGTGGGCATGTAGTTGTTTACTATTGGTTTCATATTAGTATTAAGTATACTGGATATATATTTTTCCATTATTGAGACACTTTACTAAGAAGAATGTGTTTCAACTCCACCCAGGTAAACACAACAGATGTCACGTCTCCATCTTTTCTATTTCTAAAGCAAGCACATGCAGTATTTGTTTTTCCATTTTTGTAATATTTCACTTAGAAGGATGCTCTCCAGTTCCACTCAGATTGTTACAAAAGGTATCAGTTCGCCCTTCCTTTTATAAGGCTGAGCAGTACTCGGGGCTATACATGTACCACATTGTATTCAATGGCCTAAGTTCAATGGAAATCAAGCAGGTGGAAGAGGAGAGGAAAGGGAAGGGGTAGATTCACACCTAACAGGCCCAATGCACACTATCTGGGGGAGAGACACAATTATAACCTTGACTCAAAATGTACAAAGTAATGCATGAACCAAAAGATCTACAGCCCTGTAACATTCTGAAATTAAAAATATAATAATCTTATGGAAACAACATGTGAGTGGCCATCGAGAGGCTGTACTTCAGACAAACATCAACATTCATTAGTCACCATTTCTGAAGTTACCTGCTATGCTGAAAATTGCTTTGAGAAAACACTACTAAGGTTTTTGCTCATGAATCATATTCTAGCTCATCCCAGAAAGGATCACAGCAGTTGACAAGTCCAAATCCACACCTGTTCGAAAAGTGAATTTTCTTTTGCTTTTTTTTGGGACAGAGTCTCAAGCTGTCACCCTGGGTGGAGTGCCGTAGCCCGAGTTAGAGGTTGTGTTTTTGTTTGTTTGTTTTTTGAGACAGAGTCTCACTATGCCACCCTCAATAGAGTGCTGTTGCGTCATAGCTCACAGCCAGTTCTAACTCTTGGGCTTAAGCGATTCTTTTGCCTCAGCCTCCCAAGTAGCTGGGACCACAGGCACCTGCCACCATCCCGGCTATTTTTTGGTTGTAGTTGTTATTGTTGTTTAGCAGGCCCAGGCTGGATTCGAACCCGCCAGCTCCGGTGTATATGGTTGGCACCTTAGCCACTGAGCTACAGGCGACAAGCCTGATTTTTCACACTTTCCTAAGACCAAAGTGTCTCAGCAAAGACACTTTGCTTTTTGTCAACTATCATGCTATGACCTGAATAGACATCTAGTTAGATAATTAGATTTTTACCAGGTATAAAAATCCAGCTGGGACCAGCTCTCAAGTCTGAGGGAGGCACGTGCACAAGGCAGTGGTGGGAAGGCAGCCAGGTGAAATGCGGTCCTCCCTTTGAGGGGAAGACGACCAGGTGAGGGAAACACAGGATGCTACAAGAAAGACCAGCTGCCAGGCCAGGGAGGTGCAGGGGGCAGCCTGCAGGGAGCCAGGGGGCCCTTCTGCTGCTCAGCTCCAGGAAGGCTGGCAGCCAGGCACTGACCACCAGCTCCCCACACCCACATTCCTTTCTCAGAAGGATACTAAAAGTGTATTCCACCAAACAAAAGAACAGACTCGCAAAGTGGAACTGTAATGTAAAAAAAGAGGGTCTAACACAGGAGAGAGGTGAAGGTAAGTGGAAGATGACATTGGTGTATGGAGCCTTCAATAACACCGATCCAGACAGCAGCACCACCTCGTCTCCGGAAGAGACAGGCGACCTACTGATGCATCACCTGATGGGTTTGCCAGTAAGGAAATACTCTTCGCAAGGACTTTACAGTCATTTGGATAAATCTGGAGGAAAACAGTGACAAAATCGAAGAAAATTACCCCCTTCCCTTCGAAACGAGGTAAACTCTAAATTCTAGGCTAAACAAACCACTATAACAATAATAAAATATATTCATAGTATCATTTGGCTAAGCAGTGAAACTACTTATATAATAATACAAACTTTATTATTGATTATATAATAATATAAACTTTAAATACAATTTAGCCAAACATTGTGAAACAACTATGGAAGACAGAGAGAAGGGACGTTTCTATCAGGGGAGGCTGGAAAGCAAGAGTGTTAATTTCCACATACAGAAGTCAACAGATAATGTCAAAATTGATAAATCAAGAAGTTAAAACACAAACAGCTAAAAAGAGGTGTCTTCTG
>NW_003852420.1:5533295-5539249 GCF_000181295.1 Otolemur garnettii
CCTTAGCCGGTTGAGCTATAGGCACCGAGCCTGTTTTCTTTCTTTCTGTTTTTATTTTTAAATGTGTTCTAAGAAGATTGAGTGCGTTCACACGTGGAAAGTGCCTGGCACATTGTAAGTGAAATAGGAAATAAAGAATAACAATGTTCTAAGCACACACACACACACACAATCACCCTGGATGGGTGCGGAGGGGAGACGCTGAGGTGGATTATGCTGGCTCAGTGCCCACTCTGGAGTCCAGCTACTGGAGATGACAGCGCCAACTAAGACAGTGGCAGCAGAAATCACAAAATGTAAAGCAACAGGCAAGTGTGACAGGGCAGGAGATCAGAATTCCAGAGGTACCGAGCTTCAGTTGTGGGCAAGCAAGAATCATTGTCCCCATTTTTGAGATCCGTGAACTAAGCCTCTGGAAAGAGCAGGCGGTGAGTGACCGGCAGAGCCCCGTCCTCCCCTTCCTCCACACTGGGCTGTCTGCTGCACACACAGCACTTGGCTAATACTTCTGTGGCTCCACTGCCATCCTGCGCCCCCACAGGTCAAATAAAAACATAAAAGCAACTCATAAAAATATTAATTATTTTAAACATCAAAGACGTTTTCATGTGTACAGCAAACTGAATTTCCAATTAGACCTCTTCCCTATGACAATTTTCTCATCACCACTGAGGCCCCTGGGAGCCTTGTGTGCTTCTGACTCCATCCCCGGCCGGGCCAGCAGATGAACGATCCTTTCATGTTTCTCAGCAATGATGAACCAGGGCAGGGTGGGTGCGGGGTCAGGAGCATCTGCCTGTCACACATCAACCTGGGCACTGCAGGGCTGCAAGAGCCCAGGACAGACCCAGCGGATGCCCAAGGAGAAGCACGGCAGAGCGTCCTCCCAGCCCAGTCCTGAGAGCTGTGCCTGCCTCTGGGTAATAAATTCCAGCGGACACAGCCAGTCCACTTTATCAACTCCAGAAGGCCTGCAGCTTTCTTCCCTCACACAGCCCTGGGCCTCGCCCTGTCACTGGGCCTTTCTGCTTTCTCTCAACCCTGTCATCCATGGAAGCCCTCACGTGAGAACGGCCAGCACAGCCCTCCCAGGCCTGTGTCGGACAAGAACAAAAACAAACCATCCCAGGTCACTGTCTCCTCCTACCAATTCATTTTTTAAAAAATGATACACCACTTAATGTTGCACATCCTTAAAAAATGGACTTAATACACTGAAGTATGAATTTGGTTGTAGCTAAATGATAATGTGACTTTTTGTTTATAAAATGAATGAAAGGTAACTCTTAAAAAGATTTCTTAGTCCGCTCATGATTTTAAAGCTTAACATGAGCTTCTCACATAATATATCCTCCAGCAGACAGCTCCAGTGTTATCACCTCCTGAAGTAAATTACTCACCCACTCATTAAATCAGCAGCGGGGGCCTGGTGCCCGGCCCGGGGATGGCGATGTGAAGCAGCAGTCCTGCTCCCCGTCTTCCACAGTGCCTACTGCCTCATTTTAAAGAGTTATTAGAGTTTAATGTAGCATTTTAAAAGGTAAAGGATCTATTACTGTGTCCATTCTATAATCTCTCTCCATATACTCATACACCCATAGATATGGAGAAATCAATTCAAAATCATTTGACTATGTTCACATACAGAGGTCAGTGGGGGGAGGGTGATTTAGTCACTCTAATAATTATAAAAGCCAGTTAAATGTGATCTGAATGAGTTCACTTCCCCTCTTCCCTCTGTGAACTGGCTTACATGTACCTTTATCACTAGAAACAAATTCAACATAAAATTCTACTGGGAGGAGAAAGTGATGAGCCATTTCTTTCTCTCAGTGACTATCACAGTAGCTTGTGGCAGAGTATCCCTTCCAGGTGGAACAAAGTTTAAGATTATTTGCCAGGGAAGCAGTCACTGCCACCTGCTCCATATACTTGTACCTACTGGCCCAACTTGTGCCAAGAGGTCTGAGACAGAGGAATGATTTCACTTCTGTGTGCTCTCGGCAGGTCTAGCAAAAGGAGGGAAGGACAGGGGCCAGGAGACTTAGAGGCAAGATGACCAGGAGAAGGCACAGTGTGAGCTGGGCTCAGTGACAGCTCTGGGCAGTAGGAAGGGTGTTGTGCAGTCAGGGAGGTGGCTATGATGTGCTGTCCACCAAACTCTATTCTCAGAATGCCCAAGTAACCCTGCACCCGGCAAGGGGCAACACCACAGGGCAAGAAAGATGACACATGTATGGATCAGCTCCTGTGGCACAGACAGGAAGAACAGAGGGTGCTCTGTGGAGAAGGGGACCAGCCATGCACCTGGGCTGATACGTAACCCCCCACCCCAAGAACATCCAGATTTGCATGAGGGAAGGGCATTATAGTGGGGGTGAGGCATATGGGTGAGAATATAACACAATGGTTGGCAAAATCCAGGTTTTAGCTTCATGCACTGTCACCGGCACCCACAGGCCTAGGAGCACCCAAGGCCCAAGCATGTCCCTCCCTCTGCTCCCTGTGGGTTGCTTGTCAGGGCAGGGGAGAGAGCAGCTGGCCCCCACCGACACAGCACCCCCACTCTATGGGTTTGTATACTGTTTTCCACAAAACACTGTAAGAAAAGGTTGCACAGCTTTTAAAAAGGGAAGGAGAAAGGTTTGACAAATACTGGTTTATGTCACCAAGATTGTTAGGAGGGTGTGAATAAGTCTTCACAAGAAGAGCTATGATCTCAAGCAAAGAGCATTACTAAAAGAGAATAACAACGCTGCATTTACTGCAACACAACCCACATTTTCTATCGACAGCAGATGAGAACAGACGTTTCCCAGGATTACCTTACTAATACTTCTCTCTACTACTTGCGTGTCACACCACATTTAATCAAGTCCCCATGCAGCGTCTCTGCGCTGGGGAGACCACCTCTCCTCTGCCTCCCAGTCCACCTGGGTGATCCCTGTCACTCGCCAGGTGGCTTCTCCTCTTCCATGGCTGTGGTTAACAGAAGTTCTAATTAGTTCCTTTAGTGTGCAGGGACTTGATCTGCCCAAAGTGGGAAGCTATCCCTTCTTGGTAACAAAGAGGTGGCCGTGGCCCAGCAGGGCAGGTTCTGGTTCTACTCCTGTTGTATTCACTAAGGAAATCTTAACCTCAGTTTCTTTCGGAAAATCTGAAGGGGCAGGTCCAGATCACAGCTAAGACCACTTACAGATTTTTTTGTCCTAATGAAGTGGTCAGACTTAAAGTATATTTTTATTTCAATGTATTACATAAAACTCTCTCTTTTAGAATCTTGACATACTCTAATGATAGATTTCCTGGTTAATTTAAGGCAGTGTTACAACAGAAAAATGTTTAAAATATCACTGATACATATACACGCTTTAAAAAAACACTGGCTATAGTTTCAGCAATAGAAAAATCATGTATAAGGATAGTCATTATGATGTGTTTTTTAAAAGCAGGGGGTTATTAAACCCAGGTTCCACCACAGGCTGTAAGGTAATAATTCTTTCATTTGTAATTGTGACAATGGATTATTCTACATAAGACTGTTTTCCAGGTAACTGAACCTTACTTCTTTCACATTCAGAAGGAAAGTCAGACATAAGACCTGAGCTGTTTCATAAATTTCTCTTGGAGGAAAGGGAGAGGGAGGGAAGGAGAGAGGCAGGTCACTGCGGAGTGCCCTAATAAAGCGGCCCCTCTGTGTGATCCTGACTGTAATAAAATCAAACGATGCATACAGCAGGTCTTTACTAATTATGGATTGATTTTTACAACACTTGCCCATCTGTCCCCTTAGCTAACTGGCACTTCTCACTGCCGATAGTGTGACTGTCTCTAGTACTCCCTCTTCTCCTAAATTTTAAAATTCAGATTAACTGTGCTGCCCTAGAAAGCCAACTAGCCAAGTGCTTTAGAATTACATGTCAAAAAGAAGCAGCTTTTGGGTAGATACCCAGGAGTGGGATTGCTGGATTGAACGGTAGATTTTCTCGTTCTTTGAGAAATCCCCACATCATTTCCCATGGAGGTTGTACAAATTTACATTTCCACCAACAGTGTACCAACACCTTGCTTTCACATTCGGGTAACGGGTGTACTAAAACCCCAAACTTCACCACTGTACAACTCATCCATGGAACCAAAAACCACTCGTACCCCTAAATCTATTGGAATTTTAAAAAAATAAATAAATACAAATTAAAAAGAGAGGGAGAACCAGGTCCTGCCTGAAGATAGAGACGTGGGAGGAAGGAGCTTGGGCCTCAGCAACCATATACGGAGGCCTGGCAATTAAGTCCATGAACTCATCCTAGAAAATACTACCTACCTCACTGCTGCACATCACTGTGGTCAGCAGATGGCCAAGGAGAGGACTCTGAAGATGAGCCTGGAAGAAGAACTCATTCTAGGATGAGTTCAGGAACGTAACTGTCCCACCTTGCATGCGGTGCAGCACCACTTCTGGGCTTTCCTGGTGACTTCTGGGTTCCCAGTATTCCAGTTAATGAACAAGACGGCCTTTCAGAGTAAGTGAGCTACTTTGTCTCAGCATTTTAATTGATTTTTTTATTCATTTCCAGTAGCCTCCAGTAGGAAAAGAAAATACTAGGGGTAGGACATCAGACAAGGGAATTCATTAGTCCGGTCTTCAATTCCTTGACTGTATGTTGAGGACCTCTGGCAGAAACACACTAAGCTCAGAGGTGCGGGAGGAGCTAAGAGCTAAGAGGTGAGCTAAGAGCTAAGTGGGAGGAGGCAAAGATCCTTAAAGAGCAGCAGGAAGCCTCCGGAAGCCGGGAGTCCCAGAGAAGAACCCGGGAGAAGACAAAGAGCCTTAAAGAGCAACACGAAGCCTCCGGAAGCCGGGAGTCCCAGAAAAGAACCCGGCAATCCCAGAGAAGAACCCGTCTGGGATGCATGGAGCAGGGCGAGGAGTCTAGCAGGTCTGCTCACAGAGCAGCAGGGAAGATGAGGAGGAAAAAGGAACAGGAAGATTATCTACCAGGTCTGACTGGGTAGAGAACCGAGTTGGTAGGCACTTCAATCAGCTGCTGGAGATGAGGGACAGGTCAGCCAGGCTGCTGAAAAGAGCAAGCAAATGAAAACACAAACGGGGTGGAATTAAGTCTAAGAAAGGAAACGTCAACTGAGTACACGGCTGGGCTCAGCGGCAAAAACTGTCGTAATACTGAAGCACAGTAAGGATTTATACAAAAATGCAGGGGTCCTCAAACTTTTTAAACAGGGGGCCAGCTCACTGTCCCTCAGACCATTGGAAAGCTGGACTGCAGGCCCCGGGATGAGTCGGCTGCTAAGCAGGACAGGCAGTGGGGGCAAAAACACCCAGCAGGCCACATGTGGCCCACGGGCCGTGGTTTGAGGATGCCTGCAAAATGTATCAAAATCAAACATATTGAGCCTTAAATATTACTCAAGAAATTGCCAAATAAGCATGCTATTTGGAAACATGGAGGTAAAAACCAGAAGAAACAGCTAAAAGAGTTTACAGTGATCACTTTTGGGGAGTGGGAATAGAGGATGAACAGAGAATTATTATTTCTCTTTCAAAGTCTACAACAAGATTCCGATATTAAAGAGAGAAAGAATTTAAAAAGAAAAGAAAACATATGTTCATACAGATGGTGTCGGGACAACTGAGTAACCACATGTGAAAGAATGAGGTTGGACCCATTCTTTAAACCATGCACAAAAATTACCTCAAAATGGATAGATCTATATGTTAAGAACAGAAACTATAAAACTCTTGGAAGAAAACATAGTCGTAAACCTCCAAGATTTTGGTTAAGGAATGCTTTCTTAGATAGGATATTCATACCAAAAATACAAGTGACAAAAATAAAAAGATTGGACTTAGCAAATCAAAAACATTTGTGATTCTAAGCATACCATCAAGAAAGTGAAGGGGCTGTGCCCATGGCTCAAAGGAATAGGGCGCC
>NW_003852420.1:5539269-5541513 GCF_000181295.1 Otolemur garnettii
AAAAAAAAAAAAAAAAGTGAAGAGATAATCAACAGAATGGAGAAAATACTTTCAAACCATGTATCTGATCAGAAAATATATTAACACTTCCAATTCAACAAAAAGACAACAGACAAATTAATATGGGCACAAGATTTCAAGAGACATTTCTCTAAATAACAAACATAAAAAGTACACGA
Source organism: Otolemur garnettii (assembly GCF_000181295.1). Taxonomy (NCBI): domain Eukaryota; kingdom Metazoa; phylum Chordata; class Mammalia; order Primates; family Galagidae; genus Otolemur; species Otolemur garnettii. Next base: position 5,539,449 of record NW_003852420.1, read on the forward strand.
AAAGATGCCCAATATCAATAGTCATCGAAAAATGCAAATTAAAACCAAAACTGAGACACAACTTCACACTACTAAATGGCAAGGAGACGTAAAGGGAGTGAAAAGTAGGATGCATAATGCAGGTCTTTACTAATTATGGACTGATTTTTACAATATGAGATATAATTCATACACCCATATATGTGATAAGATTCACCCATGTAAAGTGCATAATTCAGATAACAGATAACAGTAAACGCTGGCAGGATGTGGAGAAATTGAAACCAACACACACTGCTTGTGGGAGTATAAAAGGCTACAGTCACTTTGAAAATAGACTAGCAATTCAAAAAGTTAAACACAGAGTCACCATATGAACTTGGCAATAGATACCCAAGAGAAATGAAATAACATATAGGTATCCACGAAAACTTTTCACAAACATTCGTAGTAGCATTAATAACAGCAGTCCAGAAGTGGGAACAGTCCCAGTGTCTATCAACTAATGAACAGATACAAAGGTGTCACGGAACAAAAGGAACAAAAGGTGTCATGTCCACACCAGGGGATATTATGTAATCACAGAAAGAAATGAAGTACTGACAAAGGTTACAACATGGTCGAACTTGGAAAACATTTTGCTAAGAAGCCAGTCACAAAATACCACATATTGTATAGCTCCGTTTACACGGTATGTCCAAAATAGGCAAATTCATAAGGACAGAAAGTATATTAATAGTTGCTTAGAGTTAGAAGTGGGGATGGGGATGGGGACAGAACTAGGGAGTGACTGCTAATTGGTATGGGGTTTCTTTGTGAGGTAATGAAATGATCTAAAATTAGATTGTGGTGATGGCCACACAACTCTGATTATACTAAAAACCACTGAATTATGCACTTTATATGGGTAAATCTTGTCACATATATGGGTATGTGAATTATATCTCAATAAACCTGTTTTTAAAAATCTATAAGGCAGTAGTTATTACACATTTGTCAAAACTCATCCAACTGTACGCTAAATGAGTATGTTTTATTGTACATAAATTGCACCTCAATAAAACAGATTTTTAAAAAATTTCTCCAGTGCAATAATTGTATCACAGTTCATTTATACAAATGTTACTTTCAGAATACCAGACAGGAAAGAATCTGTGTTCGGCAGATATCCTCTGCCTTCCTCAGAATGGCCTCTAGTGCTGGTTGGAGAATGGCCATCCATCAATTTCCAGCAGGAAAGCAACAATGTCATTTTAATCAACATTTTCCTGAAGCCAGTAAGTATATCTTTTTAGCATTAATTTTTCTAAATAGAATCTTTAATTTTTAAAGTTCTTTTTATTCTCAGTTTGTTTTTTAGGAGACATACAGTTTCAACTTAAAAACATAAAATTTCCTTCTGGAAAGAACTCGTGTATAGCAAATCCCTTATTTGAGAGAGGCGGAAGTGGATCAGGCCTAGAGAAGTCAGGAGAGTTGCTCTGGCTGGCACTGATGGTAGGTGAGTGGCTGAGGCTGATGGACACAGCCCAGTTGCTTCTCAGCACCTGCAGGAATAGCAGCCCCATCGCCAGCACAGACTGAGGGCTTCCTACATACCCTAAATGCTCTCCTTACTTTCTCTTCATGCCAATCCTATGTAGCAGAGATTACTACTCCCTGCTCCAATTTACTGGTGAGAAACATAGGTACTGAGATGTTAGGAAATGGCTACACAGCCAAGGAGCCAGCAGTCTAACTCAGGACTCTTGAGTTTCTAACCCATAAGAAAACACATCCCACTTTCTTAGCATTTTTCATCTCTAATACATGAGAAGATACTTACTGACACAGCCCCCTGATGCTTCTGTTAAAACTTCCTGTTTATCCCACCTTGCATAAAGTTCTGGCCTATTCTACCCTTTGTGTTGGGCCTAGTCCGACCTCTCCCCATCTCTCTCTCTGACGCTCCCCTTATCAGGCCAGAGGGAGAGGAAAGGCAGCACTTCTGGCCTTTGGCAATGCTACAAAACAAAAGTCTGGCATTGACACGTGATGGAAGATGTTACAGAAACAGTCTTTTTTGTGTGGTACACATGGGAACAAA
>NW_003852420.1:5541651-5564796 GCF_000181295.1 Otolemur garnettii
CATCTAAACATGTTCATCTAGCTGGTTTTAAGTTGCAGGTTGATCTAAAAGATAAGCTGGACCTCAAAACAAATCTATTAAAGATTATATAGATTGAAGGGAAAGAAACAGAGACAGCTGGGAGAAGCGATACCTTATTTGGTGTTAGGAATCCGCTGGGATGTAAAACACAGACACAGTTATGGGCCACTTCAGAACAAAGCTGTAACTACCCAGAAAGGGAGAAGAATAAAAGCCAATGGAGGCACCTAAACCATTCTCAGAGATTTTCTTTGCTGATGCCAGTGAATTCCTTTTAAGAAGACAAGGCGGTGAACTTACTACAACGTGACATTTCTATCACAGCTGTCTTCAATGGGGGGAGCTTTGAGTTGCTCCATGTTAGATTTGTCTTGATGAAGAATATAGCAATTTGTTAGAAAACGTCCCAGAATGAACACGTGCAAACATGCACACACCTTAGCAGGCAGAGCGCTCATTCCTGAAAGCAGTCAACACTCAGGAATTTCTTTACTGTTTTTTTTTTTTTTTAAATATGAAATGCTTCACAAATTTGCATGTCATCCTTGAGCAGGGGAAGTGCTAATCGTCCCTTTATCATTCCAATTTTAGTATCTGTGCTGCTGTAACACAAATTTCTTTTCAGTAACAGCCCTCAGAGTCAGTTCACAAGGAAAACAAATTTCATTATTTTAGAGCCCTACCCTCAGCTTTGCTCAATTAACATTAGCCTATCATCAATAGCCAGCTGTTTTTTTCTAAATTGAAAAACTAAATTTCCCTTTAAAGAATAAACATTTGCCAGTATTTTGTGTGTCTGTGTGTGTGTACATGAACTTGCCAAAGATGGTACTACTGGGCCAGATACTAAGGTGAAGATACAAATAGCCCCAAAAAGCAACTGAGAGAGGTGTTCTCAGGTGACTACACAGCAAAATCAGGTGTAAAGAAAAAAATTTTCTTAAATTATCAGCTTTAAGAAAGAACTAATTGAGGCTGGGCACAGTGGTTCACACCTATAATCCCAGCACTTTGGGAGGCTGAAGGAGGAAGATTGCTCAAAGATCAAAGGTGGAGACCGGTCTGGACAATATAGCACGATTCCCTCTCTACAAATAATAATAATAATAATAAAAGTTAGCCAGGCAGAGTGGCACAGGCCTATATCCCCAGCTACGTAGGAGGCTGAGGCAGGATGATCACTTGAGACCAGGAGTTGGAGGCTGCACTCATCTAGGATTAGACCACTGCACTCCAGTCTCAGCAAGAAAGACAAGAAAGAAAGAAAAGAAAGGAAAGAAAGAATGAACAAATGAACTAATTGATATTCTGCTATTAACCATACAAACAGACCTAAAATAATAATATATGCAAATATCTTAAACTTTCAACGAAACAAATTTTTAAATTTAAAAAAGTTATCATTCAGGTATAATATTCAGTCTAGTGAACTGATGGGCTATGCTTATGACATGAATTTTATACAGAAGACATCATTTCCTTCCAAATACTTGGGAAATATCAGTTTCCTAAGACCTTAACGTATTCACACTATAACTGTGTTTTGATTGGATTTCATTTGGAGTAAGGAGCCAATGCTATTTTTAATAAGCCAAAACAAAGTAAAACTGATGATTACATTATTGGACTTCATCCTTGTTTTAATCATTTCTTTCTGAGCTTTGGAAAGCAATTGCATCATTTTAAAAGCACACCTGTTTCATAAGAGAATGCTTTCTTAAAAAATGCTTCAACTTACAAATAAACGTGAATCTAATTTAACACAAAACACATCAACCTTTGATCTTTATCCCTCAACACTGTCCTATTTTCTAAAATACTTCAAAAAGGGCCAAACTCAAACAGCCCCCATGCCTAATCAGAAAACAGGTCTTGAAGCCAGGGAGACAGACCTGTGTTCCAACACTGACTTTTGCTGCCAGCCTTACTCAAAATCGCTTACCCTGACACATAGCAGATGCTACAGACTTGGGACATCGCTCAACCTGCAAAGTATTAAACTGCAAGGAAAAGCACGCCACACTACGTCTCTAATTAGAAATAGAAATAATATCAATAATATCTCTATTATTTCTTTCTATGTAAAAACTACTTTCAGAATATACCATTTGTTCTTAGGCTTAAAAAGCTCCGGCCCCTCAAAGTTGCCTCAAATAATTTCTCTCAATTTGATGCAAGTTAACTTGACAGTGAAGAAATACTTTTTTTTTTTTTTCAACCACATTAAGGCTCTCATGTGCCCCATTATAGTGTTTGGGATTATTAGTACAGTTATTAAATGTTTAATGCATTGTACAGAGGGTGATCTTTCTGTGCTATGAGAACTCTAACTTCAGCATGCTCTGATCAGAATGCTCAACTAACTGTTTGCAGATTTTTGCACTTGGTGCCCTAACATCAGTTAAAATGTGGAATACAGAGGAAAGAATTTACCCAAGAGCTTAACAGAACAGAGAAAGAAGTTGGGGCAAGAGTCAGCAAATAGGAAACATCCTCTCATTTGTCCTGATGCCAAAATGAACTTAAGACAGTTGTCCTGGGGCAACATTCAAAATCTGGGAAAACACATCAACGTGAATACACCTCAAAGGACATATGTTAAAAAGCTGAGGCCAGGAGACAAGCTCACTGACTCCTGACCCTCACCTCCCACTCCCGGGTGGAGTTTGGTAACCAAACCTACAGGCACCCTTCTCTGCACTTTTCTCTGAGGAGTTTGCAAGAGCTCCAAATGACTGTCCTCACTGTGGTTAGGGTCACTGCTTTGGAAACTGCACAAAAAAATACCACCCAGAAATAGTAAGAAGTGATGGAAATTACTTTTAAAGATTTCCTTTTGGCACAGGTTTATCTAAAGAAGGCAACTCCCTTTGAAAATTATATACAACTTGGTGTTCTTCTTAAATCACTGAGCTGGAAGTATGAGGGTCTAAAGTATAAGAGTCTAGAGGCTAATGTGAGCTACTCTCCCTCCACTGTCCTTGCCAGAAGGCACAGGTGTCCCAGGGAAACACACATCCTTAGTGCCAGGCAGCTGCTGCAGGAACGCTGACTTCTTTACTCTGCTGCAGAGGGGCAGTGATGGTGAGAAGCACAGCTGGCACCCTCCCGGCCACCCAGCCCTCAACCCAGCCAGCCAAAGCCCTGAGCACACCACTGGCAGCTCTAATGCAAAAGGTGGCCCCTAAAGTCTACTCAAAAGCTTTATATCCCCTAAATTAAGGACATCCTGGCCCACCTGAGATCTTCTGGTCTCAAGTCCCTCCAGTGCCTTAAGGCTTCTCTCAGCCAGGAGCCCTAAGTATTTTATAACTCCTGTACTACCCTTGAAAGGCCCAGGTAACACTCCCTGACCTCAGTGATATTTATGCCTAAGATGGATAAGGTGGGAGGTAACATGTGCCAGATCGTCCCAATCTTCTCCTACCTGCCTTTGACTGATTTAATGATTACACTTAATCATTTCATGCTTGCTCAATTTCAGAGCTTGAGTTCTAGGATAAGACAATCCAGGTCTGAATCCAAATCTTTTATCTCTGTGACCCAAATTTCCTAATCTTCTGTAATTTAGTTTCCTCATCAATAAAATGGAAATAATAACCATACTGAACTCATGGGCATTTCCTGAGACCCTATGACGCCTTTGGTACAATGCCCAGCACACCAGTTGTACTCCAAAAGGTGAGTGAGAGACATTCCTCTGGGGGGGTCTCTGCTTTTCCCTCCCTGAGTTTTGCTTACTGCTGGGCCCTCTTCTTGAACTGGAATAGGACAGGAAATTGCTGAACTGTCCCCCGAAGCAGAAAAGTCCTGACACAAATTATTTTGTAGCACTAAACAGGTGACTGTAGTAAGGATGGAAACCAGTTTCTATTTCACATTAGTCTCACTTAGAACCTGAAAGTGACATAATATTAGGGTGATCATACATTATTCACTGACCAAGACGCTTTTGAAACTAAAAGAGTGCTACTAAAAATGATAGCACCTAGGACTATCCTTCTCAGAACCCACCAGGGTAAGTTTATCATTATCAAGAGAAACCCAATCAAGTACAAAGCCAAAGTCAAAACCCAGCTGTCACCTGTTTTTGTAAATAATATTTTACTAGAACACAACTACGATTGGTTATATGCTATGTCTGCTTTCACCAACAGTGGCTGAGTTGAATTAGTGTAACAGAAACTGTAAGCTCTGCCAGACCTAAGAGATGTATTATTGGCCTCTTTACAGAAAAATTTTGCCAAACCCTGTTCTAGACTCAAATAACTCAACCTCCCAATCCCATAGTCTCACATTTGTATGCTGTTCTCAGACAAGGAAAAACCCCAGCAATTTACTTCTCTTATGATAAGCATGGGTTTTTACTATGTGGCAATTTCATATTTAAAATGAAACTAAAATGTATCAAAACGCATCTTCCTCATAGGCACCAAATTTCCAGATGATTCTTTCCAACCAGAAAGAATCCAAAGAAGCAGGAATCACCGTGATGACAGAGAACTCTGTATACAGAACATCAAAGGAGTTCAACTAATGAATGCAAAAGGAGAGACTGGGTGTCAGTAATGGCAGGACTGTGACAGGAAGGGCTGTCACATGCAGAGTGTGTCAGCGTAACTTGGTGACTCAGTGCTCTGCTGTCACTGTGACCACCGGACCTAACTGTGGGGCTTTACCTCCTTCACGCCTCATCTGGGAAACGGGTAGGACAGGAAGGTGGTGAGCATCGGGAAAGATAGAAAATGTCCTGCTGCTTCTTGTAAATTTCGCCATAAGTCCTGCTGTCGTTACTGCTAAAGAGCTGGTGGGCATATTCTGTAGACAAAATTAAAACTGGAGGTAGGTTTCAAGGAGACAGATTGCAGCTCAAAGTAGAGAAGAGTCTTACCCCCTTACTGTCTGCCCGGGAGTCAGCTGAGCATCCTCATGGAGTTCTAAATCCCTGCCAGTACCCCCAGGGCCACTGTGACCCAGAGGCAGGGAGGATGCCAAAGGGTAAGAAACTGAATAAACAACTGTCAACCTGTCATTCTCTGAGGCTGTGATTAAGGAAGCTTTATGTGTCCCTGAGAGACGAATACACACCATCAGCCCATCTTACGGAGGAAATATGTATGATATACCAGAGATTACATGGATGTCAGCAGACTGTGAGAACAATCTATTGCCAACTTTTGCAGTTCTAAAGGACCATCAGCAACTCAGAACAAAATAAAAGAAACAGCTGGTTCCATTTCAGCAGAAAGGGCAAAGGTGAGGCAAGAACTTGGCGCCAAAGCTACAGCACCCTGATGAGGTAACCTAGGGAGCGAGCCAGTCTCCACCAACAGACCCAGCAGTCAGGGCTGGGAGGACCCTTCAGAAGGACCACTGTACCGAATTCAAGCTGGGATCCTTCATTCTGGCCCATTAAGGATTTGCCAGGCGCCTGAGGCTACAGCTAGACTCCACCCACTGCAGCCTGCCCGGTCTTGGTGGAACTGCCCCCACTGATCGAGGCAGGCAGGCAGATACGTGGGTGCATATTGGGCCTTGGCTGCCCATTACCCAGGAAGAAAGATAAGTGTGGCCATGAGGAACATGGCTCATGTCTCTTTAGCTTGAGGGTCATTAGTTCAGAGTGAATACAGATCAAGAGTTTTTGTAAAAAATAAATAAATAAATAAAAGAGGAACAGGTGGAGGAGAAGGAGAAAGTATAAACTTGCTGTAGAAAATTACAGTTGAGCTGGGCACGGAGGCTCATGCCGGTAATCCCAACACCCTGGGAGGCCCAGGCAAGTGGACTGCTTGAGCTCAAGAGTCTGAAAACAGCCTGAGCAACAGTGAGACCCTGTCTCTAAATATAGCCAGGCCAGACATTGTGGCAGACACCTGTAAGTCCCAGCTACTCAGGAGGTTGAAGAAAGAGGATCACTTGAACCAGAAGTTTGAGATTGTTGTGAGCTATGATGCCATGGCACCCATGATGCCAACGGTGAAAGTGAGATGCTGTCTCAAAAAAAACAAAAGGAAATCACAGCTGAAATGCGGAGGCTGGGGTGGATAATTGGGCAAAGGTAGTGTTCTCCTGGAACACACGCGGTCCATCTTTTTTTCTTGAATGATTAGCATGAAATGTCTTTCCTAAGGCTTTGAATCTTTGACGCCCTCCATCTCAAGCTGTCTCCCCCAGGTCACATATGACTCCTTTACATGGCACCTCAGTTTATAAAGCTCAACACTTCCGGGAACGAGCAGCCCTACTCCTGTTCTTGAAGATGAGGAAACTGAGGCTCACAAAACACCAGTGACTGGGCCAATGGCCCACAGCTGAATTACAGGGAAAAGGACCACAGTGTGCCAGCCCAGTGACCTTCTTATCTCATGACTGGATGGCTTCTGGGTCCTGAAAACCTCAGACAGGCTGGGAGAAGGATGAAGTGGGGAGAGAGGGAAGAAGATAGGCCCTTTCTCGGACGTTACTTCCTCACACCATCCTCATCCTCATGCCAATCCTGCTGGGTGTGTACATGCTCCTTGGAGCAGCAAAGTGAACCACGAGGGGCCAAGTCCATGATCACACCTGGACTGGCTGACACTACTAATCCCCCTCCCCAGGGCTGGTTGGAAGGCAGGTGTGTCGGCACTAAGGCAGGTAGGACGGCCCTGGAGGCAGCTCTGCACCAGTTTGGGGGAACAGGGTGATAGAACCAGGCAAGGGCCAGAGGCATCATGAGGAGGAAGGACAAGGGGGGTGCAGGGGGTGGGGAGGAGCAGGGAATGAGATAGAAGGACCTTCAGACACGTGTTTCTCCACCACAGCAGGTGGGGTCAAAGCCCCAGAAAGCCGATCTGAAGGCAGTTAGGGGAACATATATCAACCAGCAGTTTGCAATCCAGTCTTTGATTTGATGGAAAGAGAAAGCAGATCTCATATGATGCCCTATGATGCAAAAGCAACTTAAATGCCTCTGGCCCATTCCCCACCCATCAACTGGCCTGTGCTCTCACTGCCACCTGCCCAGGTCTCCTGGCTCTTCCATCAGCTTTCCCTGTGCTTCTTGGCAGTTTCTAGAGAAACGGCAGGAGGTGGTGATCACAGTGTAAGTCTCTGCTGGAGCTTTTCCAAGCCCAGTTCCATGGCTGTCTACACAGCCCGGCCACAGGGGCAGCAAAGCCTTTAGGTCCTCAACCTGTGGGTTGCAACCCACAGGAACTGTATTGAAGGACTGCGGCATTAGGAAGGTTGAGAACACTGCTTTAGGATTAGGCCACGTCAAACCACACAGCTCCCTACTGCCCCACCCCGCCCCAAGCCCAGCCTTGCACACTGGCAGTAAGTGGCCACTGCCCATCAACACTGGCCAGGTGCTCTCTCCCTGGGTATGAACTGCCTAGAGCTGCTGAAGAGGACAGACAAACCATCTGCCTTTGACCTGCGCAGACCTTGGGGTATGAATTGCAGCTCTACCAAGTGCTAGTTGAGTCTCAGTTGCCTTCAGGAAAATGGGCATAATTAAGCTCATCTCAAGAAGCTGTAGTCAAGATGCAATGGCTCTATGTCCCCCTTTTCTCCCGGCACTCAGGAAGTGAACAGCATGACATGGGCGCACAGGGGAACTGTCCTCTCCTCCTCCTGCTTCTCCACTCCCGCATTCGTCTCCTACTCTGGGAATCTTCAGCTGGATGCCTGATAAATCCAACACGAGGGCTGTCCAGAAAGTACCCAGCCACACAGTGTGAAAAACAGAGACATGCATGGCTTGCACAGCGTCTGGACAGCCCCGCATACAGGCAAGACGACGTTCTAGGGCCTCACAGGCTTGTACAGGCACATCCATGGCAATGACATTGGAATCAGCTTGGATGATGATCGTGTTCTACTCTCCGGAAGAAATGACTGTGTTAACAATTACACCTGAAAATATGCTAAACTACAGTTTTGCTTTTCCTCCAATGTTGGAATAAATCACTTTGAAGTACCTGATAAAGACAGCTGGCTTGCACTCTGGGGCCAGGTGTGAGCACCACTGGCCCTGCATATTGTTCAGAGGCGCCACAGGAGCGTGGCTCATGCAGCTTCTGTCACGCACAGGGCGGATCACATCGTTTCACACCTTGTCTCAATCGATAACCGGCGTTGCTTCTGCCCTAAACACGGCCCACCACGCCCTACGCCCACTACTGTTAAAGCTCCTTTCTCCAACCCTCCTTTCCCTTTCCCTCTGCAGTCAGAATGGATTCAAATCACGAGAACTATTCATCATATTTGACCTTGACCTTTCTCCAGCAGCAAATTCACAATACTGACTTCAGAAGAGTAACTAGTACCCAGGTGGCACCCAGTCTCTTCCCCTTACCAGTCAGGAAGAGGGACTAACAACTGCTCTGAAATTTTCTTTTGAAAAATAAAATTTTAAAAAATTTATTACACTGTTTTTCTTACTTTTAAATTCTGAGTTAATAGTACCACATTGGGCTCAAAAATGACCAATAACTTGGTCAATAACCTTGTTATTAACAATTCTGTACATATAATTTTAATGGCTACACGAAAATCTATTATATAGCTTTATCAAAGTTTATCCGTCGACTCAATGCTGGATCAGCTGTCTCTAACTTTTCACCATTGTAAATAATGGTCCAGTGAACATTTTTCTGCATTAAACCTTTGTCAACAGAGTGGGATTCCAAATCACATTTTCTTTTTTTTTTTTTCTTTTTTATTGAATGGTAACTATGTACATTAATGCACTTCTGGGGCAGGAGAAAGTCTGGTCTCTATCGAGGTGATAAACCCCCAAGCTTGGGAAATAAGGCCCAGAAGGGAGACCACCTACTTCACATTGTTACAAGACTGTCCCACCTACTAGCCACTGTGCTCAGATATATCACAGCCCCAAATCCAAGGACTTTTGTCCACAGTGGCCAGACTGCCCCCACAGTACTTTGCTGACAACTCTCAACTCAGTGGATCCTGGTCAAGTCATATTCCATTTGGGGCTTTAGATTCTTCAGCTATAAAACTACAAGCTGGAATGAGATTATCTCAATGCTCCCCACCACCTTTATAATTGAATGGTTTTAGAAAAGAGAATACATTTTACAAGACCCAGCAGTAACTTTTCCCACCAATTTTACAGTCAGATTTCTCCAATGCAGAATTACAACCTGACGCCAGTCACTGTGGCAGTTATGAGAGACCTTGTGTCCTGGCACTAGGTCAGACATTGTGGGAAGAATCATAGGGAGGAGAGGTGAAGCCCTGACTCAAGAGTGGAAGTGGGAAATGAATCCACCACAGAGCTAGCAAGGAATGCTTACAGAGCCTCTCACAGCAGCACCCCAGAGGAGACCACAGTCCAAATGTGTCTGCCGACCAGTATTAAGATGTCAGGCTGAGAAGTTTAACAGCCTCCCCGAGCTGGACCCCGAGGCCCACAGGGAACCCTCTCAATGGACAGCCACTTGGAGTCGTTGGCCCTACTCAGAATCTACTTAATTTGACTATCTGCTTTCCCAGGCCCCAGCAGATGGGAACTCATAAATAAGAAGTGAGACGTGGGACTGCAGGAGAGTTAGAGGCAGGCTCCCTGGCAACAGCAAGAGGGGAGAGCTGCCAGCTAACAGAAGGGGAGGGCGGTGAGTTTTAGCAAAAACAGGCAGAGAGTTTCAAAAACAAGGCAGTCTGGGGCCTTACAGCAGGAGCATGTTGCCAGCCGCCCCTGGGAGCATTCATGGATACAGCAATTGGTGTTCAAAAGATGGATCTGATCAGTCCACACCAAACACTTGTAGATCATATTTAAGAAGATAGGGCAATAAGAAGATAGGTGGGCAATCTAAATCTGCAAGGTATTTTAGAATAATTTCCATTAAAGGGGTTTCAGATAAAGGGATAAGCATTACTTGTTTCAAGAGTCGCACCTGTTGAGCATCTCATGCTGAGGGTAACACAAGACAAGGGGAAACTAACCCTGCACAAATCATGTTATAGGAATGTCATGAGGAGAAAGATTTTCAGGGCGGGGCTGTCCTAGGCGCTGTCTGTGTCCTCATTGTGCCTAGCAATGTGTTAAGGCCAAACTAGGTGGTCACAGAGCAGACTGATGCCCCATTGGCAGGGTTGTCTGTGCACAGACACCGCTGACTGCAACCAGGTGAGGCTGGAGCCTCTTGCCTGCCATGTGGACTCTCTGAGAAACTCTCACTCTGGTCTCTACCTCTCCTTCCTTTAGATCAGTGATTTTCAACCAGTGTGCTGTGAAAAATCTTTAAAGATCATTAATTATTTTCAAAAGAACTTCAAAGCAAAGTATTTTTTTACTCTTTTTTTATCAACATAATTTAAGTGTGCTGCGAAAGTTTTCACTATTGGTGTAAGTGTGCCATGAGATAAAAATGGTTGAAAACCACTGCCCTACATGCAAACCAGAAACTGAGGCTCTGCTAACAAATTATGAGGCATGGTTGCCTCTAGCAGGGAGAAAGCAACCAAGGATGGTAGTTAAAAGGAATTTTAATGTTTATACCACACACACACACACACACACACACACACACACGCACCCATGTATATTTAAAGGAGAATGCCTCAGTTCCTTGCTTTTAAAGTATACACAAAGAAATAATAAAAAAGGCCAGAAGCAAATATGCCAAGATGTTAACTGTGGCAAATTCTGGGTGGTTGGTATAAAAGTGTTTGTATATTAAGACTTTTTTGGTATTTTCTAAATATCTCAAAAAATATATAAATTTCTTAACACAGTAAGAAAAAGACATGAAGGCTATATTAACCAGTTGGATGAAAGTATTTCAAATTGTATACAGAAACAGTACACTGTACCCCATGATAGTATTAATGTACACTGCTATGATTTAATAAATAAATAAATAAAAAAAAATATCTTAAAAAAGAAAAGATGACAGGCTTCCCAGGCTTCCGTCACTAAGTTGTTTGTCCATGTGTGCATCCCTTCAAATCCTTGCTACTTTGCCGTGCCCAACATTCCCCACGCCGCAAGGATGCAGCGGCTAACTCGTGATCAAACCCCAACCCTAGTGAGGCCTTCCGTCCTCAGCTTAAGCTTACGCTGCGTTTGGACTCCTACTATAAAGGCGAGGAGAAGAGAGCGTTTCCTCTAGCTTCACACAGAGCAAAACCCAAATCCCTGGCCTGGATCCCACAAAACCTTACCTGAGCCATCTCCTCCCTCCTCTCCCGCCTCACCTCACCTCACCATCCACACCCTCTTTTACAGGGCAGCCACAGCACCTCCTTCCTCTCCTTCTCAGGCCCTTTGTCCCTGCAGTTCCCCTGCCTGGAGCATGCTCACCTAACTGCTCATTCAATAGGCTCTTCACATCCCTCAGGTTTCAGTTCAAATTTCATCATCTCACCAAAAGGCCCTCCCTGACATCCTCTGTCCCGCCACCCAGTCTCCCTCCTCGGTGCTGACTTCTCTCCTCTGTTGTAGAGCACTGGTCTCCAAACGCCTAGAACACTCTCCTGGGTCACCTTATTTAAAATCACAGCTTTGCTTGAAATTTGCTAAGTGAGTAGACCTGAAATATCGTCACTTGCGCCCCCTCTCCCAACTCTGTGAAGAGCTGGAGGTGTTAACAGCTGGAATGGGGCAATAATTTTACGATGTCTATCAAGCCTCCTGCACACCTTAAATATAGGGTATCCAAAAAGTTGCCCCGAAAGTTGTTATTTGTGGGAAAACTGGGAAATTAGGCTAAATATACCTTTGTTTACAAAATATTCATTACAAAATTTTACAAAATATTTACAAAATATTCTCTATGTGTTGGCCAGCTCTTTGTAAAACTTTGTAATGTTTTTATTAAATAAAGGTACATTTAGCTACAATTTCCTATTTTCCCATGTAAGGTGACTTTAGGGGCAACTTTCAGACACCATGTATAGAAGCCCAGAGATGTTTTGCAGCAGGGGACAAGCCCTTGGGTAGCTCAGCACTCTGGGAACGAGAAAAGATGGGTTGCTCGTTAGTGAGCAGGTGGTGGACCTTGAGCATGTGTGGTACTTCAGCGTGGGAGTCGAGCCCATGGGGAAAGAGCACAGGGTGATCCTTAAGCACGTAGCACTTGTACGTGATTGCTGGGCACGCCCCACACCTGTTATCCTCTCACTAAACAGCCACTACAGAGATGGCCCAAGGCTCTCCTGCACCTCTGGTGAGCCTCACCTCTTACAAGCTTGTACTTTCAATCCACATCTCCTGTCTGCTTCCTTCGGGTGGCTCCAACAACCATGTATATACAGTTTTTCTTTGTCACTATACCTCAATAAAGCTGGGGAAAAAAATAAAATTGCAGCCTGTCCATTTTCCCCAGTCTCATTTCTCCTGGTATCTTTTACCTTGTTCTACTTTTTCTTGTTGGACAGTACTTCCCACCTATCAACACACTCTATAATTTATGTATTTTGGTTGGTTGTGGTCTGTCTCCTGCACTAGACTATGAGACCCACAAGAGAAAAATCTATGTTCCTTTTGTTCACTGACATGTCCCAAGGGTCTCAACAGTGCCCTCAGTAACACCTGAGGTTGCGCAAACCCATTTTATAGCAATCACATACATCTTCTTGTTTATCTGATCACTTATTTACTGTTTGTTTCCTCTCCACATAGCCAGAAAGCATCAACAAGCAACATGAAGCAACAGCCTATCATGTTTAATCTGCACATAGAAGAGGACGGGACACATTAGAGGTGTTCAGGAAATTTAAGAAACAAACGAAAATACTGTCAGGCTAGGTCCAATGTGGGCATTCCTATAAAAGGATTTCATGGCAATCCAGCTACCCATTTTCCTCTGATTCCCTGAAAGAATCTTAGCCATCTGAAAAGGAATCAATGTTTTAACTAGCACAATCACTATGCAAAAAATAATTATTTCATTATTCTGCATCCCAAATTTGGAAGTCAACTTCAGATTGTAATTGCTGCCTAAATCCCAGTAGTAAACAAACCAGCTTTGCATTTTATATGTTACCATGAGGCTCTCCAGGTTTGCTTTTCAGAGCCAAAGAAATGTTGACACAGTTGCACACCAAGTTTCAACATGCTGATCGTGTTAAAATAGTGCATAAGAAATATTTTTCCACTTTATAAAAAGCCAGACTGTTTACATGCTTAAGTGGCCAGAGACTTTGCTATCTGTGTGTGGTCCTGAAGTTTCAATATCATGACCATGAATACAAAGTGGAGCAGCATGCAACAAACTAGTTTGTATAGTTCCATGGCCAAAATGTGAATCAAGATGTTACCACGCAAGAGCTCTTAACCACGTAGGTTAAAGGCAGGGGTGGGAGAGGCTATTAAAATTTAACTTTATTATATTTTCAAAGAAAAAAAATTTAATGGAATTAGATTATATGTATATAATATAGAGAAATATAGTGAAGAGAGAATGAGAGAAGAGCAGAAGAGAGAGAGGAGAAATAGCTCCTAAGGTTTTAGCCGTACAGATTCCTCATCAAGATCGCACATAAATAATGCTGAGCAAGCATTAACCACAAGCCCCAAAGTCAAGGAGCAGAAAAGAGCTCTGAAAAGGTTACCAAACAGGAATCTTCTGTGCAAACATGATAGAGCTGAGAGGCGCTACTTCAGCTTGGGCCAGTGGCTTAACACAGGCCTTGCGCAATCTCCTAGGAGCACCCGCTAGGGGGAGGGGCCCCAAGTTCATGGCCCAGTCCTAGGAGAAGACATGGACTGTCTCCTGTGCCTTTCCCATTTTCCAAGTAGCACTGGCTTTCGTCTGCAGTCATTTAGTCTTTCTTCAAGCTAGAAATAGAATTTAAGCAGGGACTCCACCCTGTCCAGACAAGATATAAGTAAAAAGAGACCTCACAGAGAGAAAAATTATCTGCATCTGACTGATTGAAGACATACACACATTCCCAGAGTCCAGAGTTTAAATACTCGAGACGGTTTCTGAAGTCGGGGCTGTTTGCATTTATCATTCCTCTAAGTCCCCAAGTGCTTCAGGTTAGCGAGGACTGCTGGTTCTCACATTCTTAATAGGTCTCTACTTGAAGAAAGTTCTTGGTACACTGTGTCTAAACAAAAAAAAAAAAAATAAAATAAAAATAAATCGCTTAATGTAAGCAGATTTATGTTGCAACATGAAATGCCATTTCCCATTTGATCGCCAAATACACAAATTGTTATTCTCAGTTGAGTGAATAAATGAAAGAATGGTACTTTATTAAATTTTTTTTTTCCTGGCATTATTTTTTTTTTCCTCCTACAGTTTCTTTTACAGAGTTTTCTGTGGCTATAGGTCAGAACAGTTTTCCTGTTGCTATGAGAACAAAGAAAATAAGTCAAGTTTAAAATTCACTTGGGGGTATGGGCCCACCACATTTCCGGCTACCTAAGCCTTGCTGGGTGTGTGTTCAATACTCTTCCCTACAAGCAGTGAATTGTGGCCATTTAACATGGCCTCTCTCCATCATGGCCCAGCTTGCTGGCCAAGAAAATCCCACAAGCCTCACAGAGGCTCTCTCTAACAGATTAGTAAATGGTCTCCTACACTGAGAGGAGAGGAATGTGAGTCCAAAGTTACATTTCTCCAAGTGCAGAAATGCTTGGGCCTCCCCGACTCTGCCAAACACTGGTAGTGCTTCCCACTTCCTCTACAACAGTGCCACAGAACAAGTATTAAAATAAAGAGCTCTGGAAAGGTAGGTAAAGGGCCAGAAAGCCCTTTCTTATAAAGGGGTCCTTTACATGCAAGAAGCACAAATCACTTCTGCTGTCCTCTACAGCCTTCCAGATCTGCCTCACTGGAGGTCACGTAGCTCCCACAAGGACCAGACCTGTACCTGCAGGAGAGTAAGTCTTCCTATATTTTCAGGGAATTCTCTGTTCACAATTAATCTGTCCATTCTTCCAGTGCTACTAAGTCTTTAAGAAAGAAAGAAAAGCTGGATGGGGTGGCTCACCTCTGTAATCCTAGCACTCTGGGAGGCTGAGGTGGGAGGACTGCTTGAGCTCAGGAGTTTGAGACCAGCCTGAGCAAAGAGGGAGATCACTATCTCTCCTAAAAACAGAAAAATTAGCCAGGCGTTGTGATGGGCACTTGTAATCCTGTTTTCTTGGGAGGGTAAGACAAGAAGATAGCTTGAGCCCAAGAGATTGAGGTTGCTGTGAGCTATGACGCCACATTACTCTAATGAGGGCCTCAAGGTAAGACTTTATCTAAAAAAAAAAAAAAAAGAAGATAACACCTGACATACTTAACTGAACCAAACTCCAGAGTTTGACGAGTAAAACCTTCAGTCCTAAGGACAGCAGGCTGGGCATGGTGCCTTATGCCTGTAAGCCTAGCACTCTGAGAGGCCAAAGAGAATGACTGCTTGAAGGCAGGAGTTTGAGACTAGCCTGAACCAGAGTAAGACCTTGTCTCTACTAAAAGTAGAAAAATTAGCTAAGTGTCATGGCACAAGTCTATAATCTCAGCTACTGGGTACTCAGGAGGCTGAGGCAGGAAAATCACTTGAACCCAGGAGCTGGAGGTTGCAGTGAGCTATGATGACACCACCGCACTCCAGCCTGGGTGACAGAGTGAAATCCCATCTCAAATAACAATAATTTTTTTTTTTAAAAGAACTACTCTGGGTAGCACCCATAGCTCAGTGAATAGGGCATCACCCACATACACAGAGGGGGGCGGTTTGAACTCAGCCTGGGCCAGCTAAACAACAATGACAACTATAAAAAAAAAAAAAATAGCTGGACATTGTGGCAGGCACCTGTAGTCTCAGCTACTTGGGAGGCTGAGGCCAGAGAATCACTTAAGCCCAAGAGTTGGAGGTTGCTGTTAGCTGTGATGTCATGGCACTCTACCTACAGTGAGATTCTGTCTCAAAATACATAAATAAATAAATAAATAAATAATTGAAAGAACTACTCTATTTAGGGAAGCTGAGGCTATAAAGGAAAGGTCAAGTCTGCTCTCCACTCTTACAAAGTATCTGGGCCTTCTTCATGGCTGCTGCTCCTTCCATAAAGAGCATTATCCATACCCAAAAAGATCATTAGGATAAGTCCTAGATCCCAGGACCTGTGAGTGTGACCTTATTTGGAAATAGGGTCTTTGCAGTTCTAATCAAGTGAAGATGAGGTCATTAGGGAGAACCCCTGATCCAATATAACTGTCATCCTTGTGTGAAGGGAAGACGACAGAGAAGCAGAGTACAAGGATGGCTGTGCAATGACAAAGGCGAAGGTGAGGGCACTGCACCTGCCAATCAAGAAACGTCAAGGCAGGTGCTCACCTTGTGTGCACAAGGTGAGGGTGCTCAGCATACCTCCTGGGTGAAGGGCTCAGCTACAACTTGAACTTTACCTAAGAAATGAAAACAGTGTAATCTAAACATGTGTACCCTCGTATCAATTGGAAATTGAAGAAAAAAAGATATGCCAAAGATTGTCAGCAAACATCAGAAACCAGAAGAGGCAAGGAAGACTCCTCCCTGAAAGCCCTCAAAGAGAAAGCATGCCCTGTCCACACCTTCATTTCTGACCTCTCATCTCCAGAATCATGAGACAATAAACTTCTGTTGTTTTAAGATACCATGTTTGCGGTGCTTTGCTACAATAGCCCCAGGAAACTAACACAAAGAGCCAGTCTTAGGCTGACAAGAGCAGTCATGACGTGTGAACGGCAATGCCTTGTGAAAGCATAGGGCATACACATCAAATCCTCCCATGACAAGGTGGCAGCAGGCTGTCCCAAAGAGCAGGTTCACAGAAAATAGCATGTGTAGCTCCTTCTCAGGGGAGCCTCATACTGTCTGGCTCAACACTTTCTAGGATGTTTCAAAGATCTATCCAACCCCAGCCCCACCTCTAGGCCATCAGTCATCTGCCCATTAGGGAGATTCAGTAATCACTTTAACCCAGTGACACTCTGGAGGACAGCAGCCCTGGAGACCCAGAAGGACTACCCACATATATCCTTGGGTCCCACCTTAACTTGGCACACAAAAGCAGGAAACACTGCTGATATAAAGGGAAGACAGAGCACAGGGCATGCCATAGTGAGGTGACCTATAGTTGCACTAATGCCAGAGCAGTGTCAATTGACAGCAAGTTGCACTAATGCCAGAGCAGTGTCAATTGTCAGCAACCCAAGGCATTAGAAGAAGAATCGAACTCACAGTTACAAATGCCAAAATCAAATAGCAAAAACGATAGCACAAATCATCAAGTCTGAAAGCTAGATGCCCACTGTGAAGGCCTGCTAGTACCTACCAGCAAAGCACCAAATATTTACTGAGCACTATGGGCCAGATGTTATTTTAGACATTAAGGACATAGCAGTGAATAAACCAGGTAAAAACTCCTGTCTTCAAGAAGTTTGCATTATAATGGAGCCAAGAGGGAAAAAATAAGACATAGCCCATTAGAAGATGATCCGAGTACAATGGAAAACAATACAGCAGAGAACAGAATGGGAAGAGGATGGTGGAGGTTAACAGATTAAATGGGATGGTCAGGAAAGGTCTCAAAGAGAGAAGGGCATCTGAGGAAGGAAGAATCAGCTACAAATGTCTCAGGAAGAGAGTTCCATGCAGTGGGAGCAGCAAAAGCCAAGACCACGAGAGGGGGGCTGGTACCTTCGAAGAACACCCAGAAGGCCCTTGCAGTTGAGGGGAGTGGCATGTGGAGAGTGAGCATGCGTGCATATGCGCAGGGAACAGTCAGGACACAGGGCCTTGGGGGCATGGGCATTGCCTCTAAGTAAGACAGCAGAATCAGCATCCCAGCACTGAGGAAGAGGAGAATGTGGTTTGACTAATGCTTCATCCGGGTCCTCTGTTGCTCTGTGGAGTGCACAATGAAGCAGGGTGAGGAGCAGAGGCCAGGATGAGAGCCCTGCAGTGTTTCTTCAAGTGCTGAAATGAACGTACCTCCCACTTCCTGCACAGCAATGCCACAGAGGAGCAATTAAAGAGAGGCACTACCTCTCCTCATTTAAAGGGATAACTGACACGCCTTCACCAGCGCTGAGGATTACAAATCTCTGCCAGTGCAGTGCAGTTAGTTAACCCCATCCTAAAGAAAAATGAATACACTACCATTTCAGCTCCACCCAATAAAAATCTGCCAGTTTTTTGCTTGATGAAACTAAATGCAGCTTAAAGACCTATTTGAGGGCTAGGCATAGTGGTTCATGCCTGTAATCCTAGCTCTCTGGGAGGCCAAGGTGGGTGGACCATCTGGAGATTGAGACTAGCCTGAGCAAGATAGAGACCCTGTGTCTACTAAAAATAGGAAAATCAGCCAGGCATGGTGGTACATGCCTGTAGTCCCAGCTACGCAGAGGCTGAGGCAAGAGGTTTGCTTGAACAGAGGAGTCTGAGGTTGCTGTGAGCTATGATGACGCCACAGCACTCTAGCCTGCTCAAAAGAGACTCTGTCTCAAAAAAACAAACAAAAAAAAGACCTGTCTGAGGAGAAATGGTCTGCCCCATTCATCAGAGCTCTGTGAGCGCTGTGCCCATTTTTACAAAGGAATTCAGGGTCTGCTTGTAAAAGCAGAAGTACATTTTCTTTAATAAAAGGGCTTATTACAAAACAGTACTAGATTTTTAAAAATAAGTTGTCTGTGTCTCAAGAAAATGAGAAGAAATCAATACAATAGGATATAAATTCTTCTTGACAGGGATAACAATTCTTATTTCACCACCAGACCTTTTTAATTCTGTCTGTCTGGGTAAGTAGAAGCAAGGAAAACCTGCCATCTGGCACAGCCGCCATCTCTTTGTGGCCACACAATAAGTCTTGGGGCAGCCTTGCCCACCACCCTCGAGAACCACGCAGGATGGCAGCATCGAGGAGGTGAAACAAGGAGGCTTCTGTGGAGGCAGGAGTATTTGCCATCAGCAGCTCCGCCCCTGGTGGAGGGAACATTGAGGTCCGTGAGCACTTCTTGGCTGGGACTCAAAGGGAGGCAAAGGATTCAATTCACCCATGAGAACAGCTCCTTTTCAGCTGAGTTCCGCTGCTACTTACTAGCATCTTTTTTGTTTGTTTATTTGTTTTCTGGAGTCATAGTCTGGCTGTGTTGGCCCAGGCTAGAGTGCAGTGGTGTGATCATAACTCAATGCAACCTCAAACTCCAGGACTCAAGCGATCTTCCTGCCTCAGTCTCCTGAGTAGCTGGAACTATAAGAGTGTACCACCATGCCCAGATAATTTTTCTATTTTTAGTAGAGACAGCATCTCCCTATTGCTCAAGCTGGCCTCAAACTTCTGAGCTCAAGCAGTCTTCCTGCCTTGGCATCCCAGAGTGCTAAGATTAAAGGTGTGAGCCACTGCACCCAAACTTCTAGCATCTTTTATAAAGGATAGGCTTACAGGGAAAGGTAGAACAAATGAGAGTTAAATTTAAATAAAAGCATCCATTCTTCTTTGGAGTATACTGAAAATGCTTCTGTATTAGTTAAGAGTACAGGTTATAAAGTTAACGAACATAAGAAGGCATGGAGGCTGTGGCAGTGTATTTATCCAGGGTTCTTCACAGAAACAAAACCAATAGGTGTATGTGTGTGTGTGTATATATATCTATAAATACTGTATATAAGTCCAGAAAGTATCCAGCTATGTATGTTTCTACTTTCATATTACATGGCTGAATCTTTCTGAACAGCCCTCGTGTGTGTGTGTGTGTGTTTGTGTATGTGTACACGTACGTATGTGTACGTATGTGTGCATACAGAGAGAAGAGACAGAGAAGGCAGGAGAGAGGGAGATTTGGGGCTATTTTAAGGAAATAACGGTTTGGTTCAAACCGTTTTCGGGGGAGGCAAGTCTGAAATCTGCAGGGCAGGCTAGCAGACTGGAGACCAAGAGCAGAGCTGACATGGCAAGCCTGAGTCCAGAAGGCAGGTCTGGAGGCAGAATTCCTCCATCCTGGAGGACCTCCGTCTTTTCTCGTAAGGCCGTCATATGACTAGATGAGACCACCGATACTCTGAAGAATAACCTGCTTTACCCAAAGTCTATGGATTTGAATGTTAATCTCATCTTAAAAAAAAAAAAAAAAAAACATCTTCATAGTGACATCTGCACTGGAACTGGGCTCAGATAACCAGAAACCAGGTACTGTGCCCTGGCCCAGTTGAAACATAAAATTAACCTTCACACTCAAATGTTTCATCTGGACTCAGCGCCTGTGGCTCAAGTGGCTAAGGCGCCAGCCACATACAGTTAAGGTGGAGGGTTGGAATCCAGCCCAGGCCTGCCAAACAACGACAGCTGCAACCAAAAAATAGCCGGGCATTGTGGTGGGCACCTGTGGCCCCAGCTACTTGGGAGGCTGAGGCAGGAGACTTGCTTAAGCCCAGGAGTTGGAGGTTGCTCTGAGCTGTGATGCCACGGCACTCTACCCAGGGGGACAGCTTGAGGCTCTGTCTCAAAAAAAAAATAAATGAAAATAAAAATTAAAAAAATAAAATAAAAAATAAAAACAAATGCTTCATCTGAACAATGAAAAAGGTCACAGACAGCTATGGCTGCAGCTTCACATGAGATACACTGTCTAGAATGCTTCTCAGCTGGTGCATAGAAAAGGGCATCTACTTACATATAAATGTTGGCCACCATTACCATTATTACCGCCAACACTAATACTAGCATTTCTACTACGTAATAATGGCAGTATCTTCACCTGTTTAGCCACCATTAGTACATGCACATATGGCTACACTTGTACTTCATGTAGGAGACTTATGATTTATTTTTAGGTCTACATCATGTAACAAAGCCACCAATTGATTCCATCAAACATCACTAGGCCATCCCACATGAAAACATCGCCTGGCTCTGTAGGCTCTGAGGAACTCTCTCCCTGAAGACATGGCCTTAACTGTGCTGACTCACACATTCTGCTTTCCGACTACATTTAGAAGTATCTTCATCAAAAACATACTCCATGGCCAGGTATGGTAGTGCACATCTGTAACCCCAGCACTCTGGGAGGTGGAGGTGGGTGGAGTGCCCAAGCTCAGGAATGTGAGATCAGCCTGAGCAAGAGGGAGATTCTATCTCTACTAAAAATAGAAAAATCAGCCAGGTGTTGTAGTGGGCACCTATACTCCCAGCTGCTCGGGAGACTGAAGTAAGAGGATTACCTGAGTCCAAGACTTTGAGGTTGCTGTCAGCTTAAGCCACAGCACACTACTCAGGGCAAAAGAATGAGACTCTGTCTTTAAAAAAAAAAAACAAAACTGATTACAAAATAGAATTACTAAATGTAATACAAAAAAAATTACTAAATTACTGATTACAAAATAGAATACCAAAACGAGTACCTGGGGCATGGGAGAGACGAAGCATGTGATGGTAAACCTTTACAAACACCCATCTTTCTCCACATGTGAAAAAACCATGTGCAGCATTTGACATGTGACATCAAAAATGCAAAGTCATCTTCCAACCCAGAGCTCAGACAGCAGGACCCAACAAAGGGGCAAGGTCTTTACAATACCTTTCTAGTCTCCTGACAAAGAGGTGTTTCTTAAATAAATCACTGAAGAATTCTGCCAAAACCATGTTTTAACCACAGCTTTTCTTTTTTCATCTTTGACATGTACTCGTCTTTGAGTTTGGTTAATGAGTTTATCTAGACCTTTGACAGCAGTCATTGCTGTAGTTAGCTCGCTCGCTCTCTATATATAAATATATATATTTCCTCTTTTAGATCTAGTTAAACCTGGATTATAGTTTATGATGGAAATACAGTATTTAATTTTCTTTTGCCATTTTGATTTTTAAAGGACTAAATTTTTTTAATGTCTTCCCTCTGATCAAATGGTTTCTGTGTGTTCGTCTCTGTGAGAGGGGGCAAATAATTACTTTGCTCTCATGTACAGGCACATCTTTTGGCATTTTTAGGGACATCAGAAATTTAATAATAATAAGATAAAATAATACTACTTTTAATATGTTTGAGTACTTCCTGAATGCTATCCTATTCAGGACAGAGATACTGAATAACTTTAGAGTTTAAAATTTTAGGAAGAAATATGTATAGGAGACACTGCAGATGGTTTGACCCCAAATCCCATTCTCAATTTCTCCCTGGCCTCCTTCCAGCTATGCAAGGCTACCTGGGTACAGTTCCAGACAAAAAGAGAAAAGCTCCTTAGATGGTATTCCTGGAAAACCCTTTGTTTTTTCTGACAAAAAGGGAACTCCTCAGTGGCCCACCTTTATTTGTCCACGAGCCCTTTTTCAGTTTCATCCTAGTAAGGCCAGGAAGTGCAGCTTGCGGCCAGGATGCCAGAGAGGGAGAGAAGCTCACGGAGTTCAAGCAACAGACAGAAGCAGCCTGGGCCCCTGATGGTATGGCAGACCCACCTCCAGATTCAGTGTTGTGGAAGAAAAACAACACTTCTTTGTGCCTCTTTAATTGTGTTTTCCACTATTTGAAGTTGAATATGATCTTAACTATGGTAGTCAAACTATGCAGTAAAAAGAATTAGGAGCAATCTCTAGACTGTTTCCCACAGGGAAATAAAACTTAGTGAAAATCAACCACAGGGTAGGAGAGAAAGGGGAGGGACAAAAACCTACCTTGTGGGTACAATGAACACCATGGTGTAGGTTTGGGTGATAGGCACACCTACAGCTGAGACTCACGCATTACAAAAGCAAGCCACGTAACCTAAAAACGTCTATGCCCCCTTAATAGTTTGAAATTGAAACAAAAATTACAAGTGAACTCTAAAAAGACAGAATCACTATATATGTGTTCTAAACCAGAAAGAGAAACTATAAAGAAGAAGGAAACTGAATTTAGATGAATTCATCAGAAAATGGAAAAGGGGGAAGACACAATGAAAATAAATGACTAAAGGATCTGAAACGCTCCCAACACCCGGGAATGATGAATGCTCCCGGTGACAGCATAACTACCTTTCCTTGACTAATGAAAGATCGTACTGAAGGCCTGTATGGACCTAAAGCAAAGATAAAGACTCAGAGTCATAAGGTACAATGCTCTTCAATTAATCTACAAACTCACAGCTACTGGAATCAGAATTCCACATTTATTTTTCCTTTTTGTTTCTTAACATATCCATGTAACAAAAAAA
>NW_003852420.1:5565001-5578368 GCF_000181295.1 Otolemur garnettii
CATATTACAGAAGAGTGTTATACATCGGTAGGGAAAGGACAAATTGTTCTGAGAAAACTGGTTATGAATTTGGAACTAAAGTGGATACCTACTTGATCCCACACGCAAAACTAAATACTAGTGAATTCAAGAACTAAACAGGGCAGGGATGGTGGCTCACACACTTTAAGAGGTCCAGGCTGGAGGATCTGAGGACAACAGTTTAAGATCAGCATGGGCAACATAGCAAAACACCATCTCTACAAAACATTTAAAAAATTTAAAATTAGCCAGGCATGGTGGCACATGCCTGTAGTTCTAGCTACTTGAGAAGCCTGAGGCAGGAGGATCACTTGCAGCCAGAAGTTTGAGGATATAATAAGCTATGACTGAGCCACTACACAATCCAGCCTGGGCAGTAGAGCAAGATCCTGCCTCAAAAAAAAAAAAAAAAAAAAAAACTAATTAAATTAAAAAAATTTTTAAAGAATCTAAACATATTTTCTAAAAACTCTAAATTTTTAAAGAATGTATAGCACATATTTTGGTTGGAAAGATATTTCCAAGCAGACCTAAAAAGCACAAAAAAGACTCATCAGTGTGTATTAGAATTTTATATTTCTTTTCAGCAAAGACACCAGAGACAAAGTAAAAAGGCATGTCACACTTGTAACAAATATAAATGACAAAAGATCAGCAGATAGGATAACTGCTGTATCAAAAGGCCAAGACAAACAATCCTGCTGAAAAACAACACAGGCTATGAACAGTCATCAACAGAAGAAATAAAAGCAAACAGCAAGGTATCACTGCAAACCCGCAAGACTGGAAAAAGTAAAAATTCTGGCAAGGTCAAGAATTCCCAAGAATGTGAAGAAAAGAAACTTATCATATGATGCTGGCAGGAGGGAAAACGAGCCGGGGAGGGAGCACGTGCAGCACCCAAGGAGGCTGCGTGAGTCACCCTCTGCAATGGTGCAGTTCTGCTCCCGCAGGGCCCCTACCGCAGCCAGCACCTCTCCACGAGCCCCATCCTGTGCACACACACAGCAGTGTTCATCACAAACTGCTGGGAATAGCACAAAATTGGGCAACACTTAATCATTCCTCAGAAATGGGTAAATATGGCAACAAGACAGTTCACAGCAGATCCATCACAAGAGCTACATGTATTCACGTGGCCATACTGCCAACATAACAAGTGGTAAAAGAAAAGTACATAATACTATACACAGCGTGTACCCATTTATATTAAAATGAGCAAATCAGCATCAGATGTTCTTTATGGACACAGTGGTTTATAAAAAAAGGTATAAAAACACAAACAAATACCAAGTACCAACCAAATTCAGGAAATCTACTATTTCTGGGGTGAAGAGTTATAAATTGGTGCAATCTACTAAACTTAGGGAAATATTTTGGTAATATTTACTAAAACAGCATGTACAATTCTACCCCTAGATATATATTTGACTAAAATGTATACATTTTTCCACCAGATAGTCATAACAGAAGTATTTCTAATACAGACTGAGGAGAGATACACAGGGGATTAAAGTATATTTATAACTCTGGGAGGCTGAGGCAGGTGGATTGTTTGAGTTCAGGAGTTTGAGACCAGCCTGGGCAAAAGCGAGACCTTGTCTCTAAAAAAACTGCCAGCTGTTGTGGCAGGTGCCTGTAGTCCCAGCTACTTGGGAGGCTGAAGCAAGAGGACTGCTTAAGTCCAAGAGTTTAAGGTTGCTGTGAACTATGACATTACAATACTCCATCAAGGGTGACAAAGTGAGACTCTGTCTCAAAAAAAAAAAAAAAAATATATATATATATATATATGTGTGTGTATGTGTGTATTATAGATGTTTATATGTTTTTAACCTGATGATAGTGATAATGTAGCTATTATGCCAAGTGATAAGTTCATATACTTTTGTTAAATAGTTACGTCTCATGGTTTCCATAAATATGGCATATATTCTTTTGCATGTATCAAATTACTACATAATACAAAAGTTTAAGAATTTAATAAAAGAAACCACCTCTGACATTAAGAAAGAAAGAAATCTTCAGATCCAAAAGATACATCATGTTTTGAGGAGAACTGGTAAAATGTAAGTGCTTAAAAGATGGTTAGGTTCTAGAACTCAGGCATTCTCTGGCCATGCAGAGAACTCCAGTTGCAAAGTGGAAAACCTGAGATTACCTTAATGGTTCTCCACATGGGTCAGTTAAAGGAGAGGACACAGAAGCAAAGTCCCAAAGCTTGGAGATATAGAAAGCTGGATCTGAGACATGACACCTATCCAAGTTGATGTCCCAGAATAGAGACAACACACAGGCAGCAAGTATCAAAAAGGACAAAACAAAGACCCTGGCGGGGGGAGGCAGGATAAAATCCAGAAACCCTTCTGGAAGACGCTTCCGCTTCTGGACCCAGCCTACTGAGAAGTTAAGAGGGTGGCAAAGGTGAAGGGACTAAGGTGAAGCATGAAAAACACTTTCACAGAAAGAACAAGACCAAAGTCATCGATAGGATTACTCAGCTACAAAAAATAAGAAGATGAAAAAAATAGGGAAGTTGAGGGAGAGTCAGAAGAAAATATAAAAGCACTAATGTCTTCATTTTCTTTAAGAGGAGTTGATGGACACTATGATTGGCAAAATGTTACAAAACGTTTACATTGGAGAATGAGTACAGGGCGTTCCTTATGTCATTACCCATTTTGTTAAGTATCACAAGCACAAATTATTTTTAAGACTCAACTAAATCTATAAAGAACTAAAACAAGACAATAAGCCAGCACCGAAGGATGTAACCATTTGCCTTTCTGTAAGGCAGAGCCTACTGACAGCGTGACAAAACCACTCTCTTTCATTTGCTTTCCACTGGACTATCCTGAATGGGGAAAAGAGGGGTGGAATTACAAGTAGCTTGTTTGGAATTCTGCATAACCCTGCATACACCCCTGTGAGTGTGTGGGGCATGTGAAAGCCATCTGTGTTGTAGCAGAAAACAAGTTGAGAGCTACTGAATCAGAGCATTCAAATCAAGGACTGAATGCAAACTGG
Source organism: Otolemur garnettii (assembly GCF_000181295.1). NCBI lineage: Eukaryota > Metazoa > Chordata > Mammalia > Primates > Galagidae > Otolemur > Otolemur garnettii. The sequence continues at coordinate 5,568,050 of NW_003852420.1, forward strand.
CTCTGACCGCCAGCAGCCATGTTCACGGGGAGAAGGAAACCGGACAGATAAATAAACTGTCAAACAACAACGAAAACAGAAATTCTAAATCACTACTTGGCCAGCAATTTGAAACTCCAGACCCACCAAATCTTTCCAACTTCTATTAGAGCAACACTGATGGGTTGGGTTGAGACTCCCCCCACCCTCAAATCTTTCTGGGTCCTCTGAAAAAGTTACAAAGGAAGAAAGAAAAATGCCAAAACAATAGGTGGCCAGAAAAAATGAGCCAGGATCAGAGTGAGGAAAATTCACAAACGGAGCGACCAGTCCCAACAACATGAAGTCAAATGATTCCAGGAGGCTGAGAATCTTACTCTAAAGCGGGGGAGCATTATGTTTATTTTTTAATCCATACTTGACACTGTAAGAGAAGAAGGTTACAGAAAAACACATGGACCAAATTAAGCTGAATATCGCCTTTGTTACCACTGCTCTGCTTAAAGCCACCCAGGAGGCCTAGAACCAGCACAAGGAAAGATTCAGACCCAGATCCAAAATGGAATATTTTAAATATTTTATTTTATTCAGGAACGAGATGAAATTATAAAGAGTCATAAACAATTTCATACATAGACTGATAGAAAGATTCAGTCTTAAAAAAATAAAAGAGGAAATTTATACTACTTTAAATATTAAAAATATTTTCTTTCAAAACACAACATGTTTTTTGGTTCACATGATAGATTCTTCCTTAAGGCCTGTACTATGACAGTGTTTTTCCAAGGTGTGTCATTCATAATCCATACAGGTGATTCATCGCCGTCTCCTTAGAATTAGATATTAACACTAAGGACATTTCTAAGTCCTTCCCTGTTTTAACCTAGGAAAGATGTATGGGTAAAGTGGAGTTAAGCAAAGAAAAAAATCTAAACCAGAGATGAGATTTTTAAACACCTTCAGAAGATAACACAGTAATTCTTAAAATCATCACCTTTAACTTGGTTGAATACAGTGACACTGTCTTCATGTTAACTGTTTTCCCTCTTCCTCTCACTGAAGAGTACAGTGAAAATAGAAGGAGCCATTAAGGCACATGCAGGCACCTGCTGCCATGGCTAATTCTATTCCCCTTTTAAATTCTTTCCCTAAGCCCAACCTGATCCCTTGGTCTCTTGATGCTAGCAGGCTGAAGACAGGGAATATTCTTGAAAAGCAAGAAGGTACAAATGAGTTCTTACACAATCAGAAAGAAAGCCTCAGACAGGAGAGCACATGGTATCAAACACTTCATTCATTTTGTTTTAAAGATTTTTCAGCTGAACTTTAATTAAATGCATAATGGTTTTTTTAAAAAAAAAGGAGAGTGATTTTACTTACTGTTCCTCAAAAAGTTTAAGGCACATTTTTAGAAAGCGTTCATTGTAATTTAAGGACTGAAGGGAAAAAAAGAAAAAAAAAATCCAAGAGAACATCCTGGATAGCACACAGAGGGTGCCAAAAAATATACACACATTTTAAGAAGGGAAAAAACTGTATTAAAATTGTAATATTCAAGTCACATTTAACTTCTGCAATTACAAGAGATACAATATACAAGATAACAAATGTTATGGGTATATATTGGCAATTGTACTTTTAACGCTTTTCCCTTCTTAAAATGTGTATACAATTTTTTTGCACCGTCTATAGTTCAGCTGCAGATTTCTTTAGAAAAGATATTGAAGACGTGGGTGGTTGTTCCCTCCCTGTATTCCAGGGGAGCAGTGCCAAATGCAATGTCTTGACTTCGCTGCACTGGTGGACCCAACTGTAAGCTACTGACAGGTCAAGGTCAAAGGCTGACAGCACACGGAACTCCTTAGCTTATGTGAAAGCCTGGCATGAACGGTACTCCATAGTGTACAGGGTGCTGCTGTTGACAGAGCTAATGCGCCCAGCAAACACCTCAGTGGCCTGTTTCTGTGTGGCCAGGTTCTATGGGAAAAAACAGAATAAACCTGTGGATGTCCAGGATGTCTAAAATAAATCATGCAGAGAAGAAAAGGTCACTAGACGACATCTAAAATATGCTAACTCCAAACCAACAGAAAACAGCTATATGCTTGTAAGTGGCATGTTCCTTGGTTATACGTTATATACAGACTAAACATGCTGTCAGGGGCTAATGTGTCAACTTGGAAGTGACAGCCTTGCCCAATATTTTAGCTTAAAGGAAGTAGCTCACCAGTGACTACTGAATGAAGAGAACAAAACTGGGAAGTAAGAAATAACATATTCTTTGCTTATTTTAACTATATAAAGAAACGTAACAATTACTTTTCTGGAAATTGGATGCACTTTCTGAAGTATTAATCATCAAGTGTCAGAGCAGGACGGTCCTGACATCGTCTACTCCAATGCCATTACTTAACAAATAAGGAAGCAGAAGTCGGGGGGTTGAGAGGCTCACTAAGCTTAGTGGCTGTTGGGCAATCAGGACTGTGTCAGTTTGCTGAGGCCACTATAACAAAGTACCAAAACCTGGATGGCTGAAACCAACAGAAACTTACTATCTCACAATTCTGCAGGCCAGAAGTCAGAAATTATGGTGTCAATAGTGGTGGTCACTTTTGAATGCTGTGAGGAGGAATCTACTATGTACCTCTCTCCTGGCTTCTGGTCAACCTCAGGTGCTCCTTGGCTGGTCAATGATATCTTTCTTCCCTTTGTGCATGTCTGTCTATGCCCCAATTTCCCCTTTTTATAAGGACATCAGTCATCCTAGATTAGGGCCCACCCAAACGACCTCATTTACTTCTTTACAGGTTCTGTTTCCAAGTAAGGTGATGTTCTGAGGGTTAGAACATCAACAGGCCTTCCAGGAAGGCAGAGCTGAACCCATGACAAGGACTATCAGCAGAACTCTGACCTGAGCAGAACCAAATCTGTGTGAGTAGCCTTTCTAATTCACAAGATCTCTCCACCACTGGCACATACTGCATGGGTCCACAGACGACTGGCCCCACTTACAAGGCAGATGCGACTTCCAGCCATAGTAAGTTGGTATCTCGCGAGGAACAAGTCAACATTCAAACACCAGCCAAGGGAAGCCATCATCCCACCGGGCCATTAATGTCCACCAATGTATTTTAATTTCCTCCCTCATAAAAATGTCTGAAATATTTCTGCAATAGGCTTGTCTTCATCTCTAAAATGTCTACTATTCAGAGGAGGAGAGGATGTGGAAGTATGACTATGGAAGGATCAAATTAAATCTACTTCCCCATAGGACCCAACACTGCCCCTCGTCATGCATCTTGGCCTGCCCAAACACACACATGTGGAGTCTCCCTGGCAAGAAGAGACTTCCAGAGCCTCAGATTCCCAACAGCTCTCAGTTTCTTTCTGCTGCCCAAGCTTTACAGCAAGTGGCTGACTACCCACGGCTCAGCTGTGACACTGCACTCCAGCTCAGCACTTCATCCAAGCAGTGGCATTTTGCAGCAGCCTCTGTTCAAACTATTCAATCATCACTCATACTGCTGCCTAAGTATGCCTGAGTCTGCAGATAATTGTCATATTGTCTCACTATTTTCCATTATAAATTAATGACATCTGTAATACTGAGTCATAAAGAGTCTTATCCAAAGAACTGCATTAGAAATTACATGGAACTGATTTCTCTAAGTGGCCTTGACAGACACACTAGCCACCCTTTTCCATTAAGGCCTTCAGAATCCTGATGTACAGCTGGCGTTGGAGACTGGGAATTATGTTTTACTGCACAAGATCTAACAAGTAGTACAGTTCTAAAAAAGAATAAATAAGAGCTGGGCAGGATTACAATGGATGTTGGTTTTGCTACTGTTTTTGTTTTTAGCCTATAAAGAGTTATTACCTTAAGGAACAGTTTTCTACAGAGAATGGAGACATTCAGAGCTACAGGGGTGTGCAGGCTGCTCTAACCTAAACCTACTTAGTGAGTAGGACGCTAAGGGCCAAAGAACTGAAGTGGATCACGATCCACGGATCTAGGAAATAATTAACATTTAATTGTACCCTTACTTGACCATACAGAAGAAACCCAGTAAATCTGAATGCAGAGAGTCAGGCATTACTTTATCCCAATAGAAAAATTTTCTTTCAGGTTAGAATCCTTTCAAAAGGCAGATTTTACATGTTCTAAGAAGTCTTTGCGAGAGTTGAGTGTTTTGCATAACTAGTTAATTTCAAGCAATATTTTAGGGACTATAAGCTGAGAGCTGAAGATTTTGTAAACAGAGCTGCTCTGGTTACATCATCTCTCTGATCACTGATCCCAGGGAAGACGAAAACAGTACTGACCCACTACTGTACGTGAACTGACTGCCTTTCCCATCTACATTCCCTCTATTCCCAAATTCATCCAAACCTGCATTTAAATACTCACGTCCACATACATCAGCCCCTGCAAGCCTAATTTCTCCTCTGAATCAAAAATGTTATCACAATGTTATGAGGATTAAGAGAAAGTACGTGGCAGAGTGCCTGCACATAGCACACAGTTTACGCTCTTGACTCTCCAGCAGAAAGCCGACCCATCCCTCAACGCCAGCCGCACTCATCACTCCATCCTTACAGTCTGCCCACTCTGTGTGGGGCACTTCTTCACCTCCCAACTCCTAGAGGCGCTCAGTGTCCCCCAGGCAACACACTTTGAATACATTCTGGCCTCAATGTTTCAAATAAAACATTTCGTTCTTATTTGCAAGACCATTAGAAACTCTACATGAATTTAAGTTAGATTCTTTAAGAAGTAAAGAATCGATGAAATCATTTTGCTTAAGGTAACAAAAAGAAAACACAACAACCAAATAGATAAACCCTTCTAAATACACAGCTGACCCTTGAATAACACAGGTTTGAACTATGTAAGTCTATTCACAGGTAGATTTCTTTTCCAGCAGTTTCACAATTGCGCCTACCTGTCCTGCCTCCCCTTCTGCCTCCTCCACTTTTCCGCCTCCGCTGCCCCTGAGACAGCAAGGCTAATGCCTCCCCTTCCCTGGCCTACTCAGCATGAAGACAGCAAGGATGAACACCTTTATGATGATCCACTCTCATTTAGTGAATAGTAAATACATTTCTCTTCCTTAAAATTTTCTTAAAATAGTTTCTTTTCAGGTGGCGCTTGTGGTTTGTGGGTAGGGTGCCAGCCCCATATACCGAGGGTGGTGGATTCAAACCTGGCTCCAGCCAAACTGCAACAAAAAAATAGCTGGCTATTGTGGCAGGCGCCTGTAGTCCCAGCTACATGGGAGACTGAGGCAAGAGAATCACCTAAGCTCAGGAGTTGGAAGTTGCTGTGAACTGTGACACCACGGTACTCTACCAAGAGTGATAAAGTGAGACTATAGCTAAAAAAAAAAAAAAAAATTATATATATATGTATATATAGTTCTTTTCTCTAGCTTACTTTATTCTAAGTATACAGCATATAATATATATAACAACATACAAATACCTGTTAATCAACTGTTTATGTTATCAGTAAGGCTTCTAGTCAATTATAGACTATTAGTAGTGAATTTTGGGGAAATCAAAAGTTGTATTTGAATTTTCAACTGTTCGGGGGGCTGGCTCCCCTAACCCCCACATTGTTCCAGGATCAACTATATAAGCATCTTACATGAGATGCTAAGAGACACACACAGAGAAACAGAAAATTATCTAAATGATTAGTCAATAACTTTAACAAAAAGTTTATAAATTTTACTCTAATCCTTTCTTGACTTCCTGAACCCACTGATTTCCTTAGACCTATAAAAACAAGCCCAATCTCTTCTTTTCGGCTTTAAAGCCTCACAACAGTCCACAATTGTTCTTTCTCTCCAACTCTACTTCCAGGCCTCCCCTCAGCTTCAGTCAATCCTCTCTTCCAAATCCCCCACGGAAGTCATCTTTATTTCAGACAGAGCCCATGCATCCATCACCCCTGGGTATATACTCTATAGAGAGAGTAGAGGGATTCGCAGGCTCTTCTGAGGAGTCCAAGTCACCATCATCCCCCTCTTCAGCCATAATGTGGGCAATATTAACGCTTGAGATCATATCAGGCCCTGTGTTATTAATTATCTTTTCCTTATGTGTATGGCTTAGTCTCCTAATTAGAATATACTTTTCTTGAGGGTAAGTATATCGTATCTTTATTCTACCTTTTGAGGATAAGGGTGATATCATACTTATTCTTTTATTCACATAGACATAAATTTTTGTGAAGCACCTGTAATATACAAAGCTTTGGAGACATAACAAGGAATTCCTAAGAGACAGACCTTCTAATCAATGATCTCATAAATTTTGTATCTTCCACAATGCCTCACGCAGTGACAAGAAGTCTTTCGCTGTCTACTGAAAGGCTGACTGATGGTTAGCTTGCCATATTTCCTTTTGTACACCACTACTAATCACCAGAGAAATGAGACCCCAGTAAATACCGCTTAGGTAAGTGAACAAAACTCCTAGTTAAAAGGAGAAGTGGAGGTTGTATCTAAATTCTTTCAGCTATCCGGAAGGAATGTTTCTATCTTTACAACCTAAAGACCATCAAGATTTGACTCTACTAGACTGTATATCTTAGTATTAAATAAATAAAAGACTATTTCATTCTAGAGGAGGAAAATGTCCTTCCTTTCCCATCCTCGGTTCCTATCTGAGGCCCCTAGAACCAAAGACAGGTTAACAAAAGGAAAGAAAATCTATTTATATAAGTTCTACACAACCTGGGAGCCTTCAAAAGGCAATGAAGACCTAACCGAATGACTAAACCTGAGTATTTGTTATGCTAGTTTTGATGAACAAGTAGGTAGTCGTGGAGAAGTAAAAGTATGATGGTGATAAACTAGAGGAAACATAACAGGGTATATTTGTTCACATTTTTCTCTGTGACCCTTCACCTTCAGAGACAAGGGGTGTTCCTTTCCTCTGGGCATGAGAAGGGCTCTGAGATTTATTTCAGGAGAGAAGGGTGAGGGAAGGTGAGAGTGGCCGAACTGCTTCTGCTGTTTTCACAAATGCCACGGCTCCACATTTGGAGGTAGCATGTCCTAAAACTCCATCATTATCATCCAATCTTCTGGGCAGATTAAAGTGCTATTGGCTTCATTTATAGTCAGGAAGAAATTAAAATCTAATTTGCATTTTTACAACATTAAAGTAGGCCTTTTTCATTTACCTATTACCTATTGATGCTATAGAGCCTTCTTAATAATCACTTTATTCGCTAGGAAAGCTAAAGAGAACAAAGTAACTCATTCCATACTAATTATAAAATTATCTTTCTGGTGATTTATCCTTGGCCATATGTATCTAGGAAATGAATAAGCAAACATGAACAATGAATGGAGAGTCATCACCATCCAGAAAATTCTAATTAAACCCCTCATTCTGAGAAAAAGCATCACACTGAAAAGATATGCATTTTCCAAAAAAAAAAAAAAAATAGCTTTACCAAAGTGATTCAACTATTTTAGGTTTTTGGTTTGATGAGTTTTAGCAAATTTATAGTTGTGCGACTGTCAGCACATAGTTGAGAGTACTTCCAATATCCCTACGTTATTCCCGCGGCCTACGTGCCCAATCCTGCAAATGTGTTTTCCTTTCTCTGAAGTATGGGAAATGGCAGAGTCAACAGGGAGAATATCCCAGGGAAGAGGATCTAGTCCTGCCCTGCTCTTCCCCAACCAGGAGTGAATTCTGACACAGAACTTCTAACACAGCCTCAGGAGAAAGTAGGATCCAGGTACTTCGGTGTAAAACTTCCTTATCACAACTGAGATTTCTTCCTCCAGAGATTTTTTGTATCCTCAGAAAAGGGTCAAAATACCCATTCCTCAAACTGCCACCTGAAGAAAAATCAAACTGGCCTCAGACACAGAGAGAAAAATATTTTAAAAATCACTTAACATGACATTAAAATTTACAGATGTATGAAAGAGCCACACAAGACCAGGATTAAAATAAATGGCATGGCCTTCATTGTGTTTTTGTCAAAATCATAACAAAAAAAGGAACAAATGTACAAAAGGCACATGTCCAACTCAAAAGGAAACATATTATCAGAAACCAATTGCTCAGGTAACAGAATAATGTAGGACAAGGGGGGATAAACCAATCAAGCAAGAGCCCAACAACTGATGACCAGACAGAATATAACGAGACAGGGGCTGCAGAGGGAGGGCAACCTCTGAGATGGGCCCAGGGACCCCCACCTCCTGGTTTTCGTGCCCTTGTATAACCTCTTCCCCTTGAGTGTGGGCTGGATTTAGTGACTTGATTCCAGAAAATAGAATATTGACAGTGGTGATGACGAGATGTCACTCTGAGACTAGGTTAAAGGCCAGTTGCAGGGGCTCACACCTACAATCCTTGTACTATGGGAGGCCAAGATGGGAGGATCATCTGAGGTCAAGATTCTTCTCTGTGATTATTCAAAACTAGCCTAGACAGCACAGTGAGACTCCTGCCTCTACCATACCCTCCTGGGTATGGTAGTACGCATCTGTAGTCTCAGTTACCCAGGAGGCTGAGGCAGAAGGATTGGATTGTGTGAGCCCAGGATTTCAAGGCTGCAGTGAGCTACCATCACGCCACTGTACTCCAGCCTGGGCAACAGAGCAGCCAGGAAAGGCTAGAAAGGCCCAACCTGTGAGCACCTCAGACCTCCTGCCAACATCATCAGAGTGAGCCTGGAAGAAGATCCTCTCCTAATCAAGCCAGCTGACACCCTGCCTGAAACCTCACAAGAGAATCTTAGCACCCAGGTACACTATGTCCGTATTCCCAATCCCCCAAAATCGGAGTTAACAAATGTTTGTTTTAAAAGCCACTAAATTGGGGAGTAATTTTGTCAGGAATAAGTAAGATAGGGTAAGAAAGAAAACAAATTGAGAATCAAAATCAGTATCATTACAGAATTAATAAATAAAAACAAGAATCTCCGAAAATTAATTTACTGATAGTGGAAAGGTTAGATAATCATCATGAATTCATGTTTTTTAAAAATAGAACAAACAAGGAAACTAAAGCAATTACAGAAAAGCTAATAAATATGGGAGGCATATAAAAATAATAGAACAGATCCCTGAAGTAGATAGCCAACTTAAGAAATGGAGCAGACCACTCCTGGGCTCAAGTGATCCTCCTACCTCAGCCTCCTGAATAACGTGGACTATAGGCACAGCCACCATGCCCAGCTAATTTTTTTTTTTTTTTTTTTGGTGGAAATGGGTTCTATGTTGCTCACCTCAGCCTCCTGAAGTGCTGGGATTACAGGCATGAACCACCACTCCTTCGTCTCACATTTTGTGTTTTTAATTAAAGTAAGTTATCCCATATTTAACAAAGGCATTTCATTGTAATCATTCTATTTGTACATATGATATACTCACAATATCCATCTGGAATGATGTTCATCTAAAGTTATTTCCATAAGAGATTTGGAGTGATTGTTTTTATCTGTGAATTTTCATAATGAAAATAAATGGTTCATTTTCTATAAAAACATGTTTTATTCTTTTGTTTACCTATTTTTAAATAACAGCCTAGATGCTAGTACTGAAAGACATTAACAATAATGGGAATGTGGAATTTGGTGGGAATACAGAAATTTTTTTTTTCTTTATTTATTACAGAAATGTTTTTATTTCCCAAAGGAAAAAAGAAGTATGCAGAGACTGTAGAAATTATCCAACATGGATTTTCATTTTGAGTCACAGATGACAAGCTGACTACCCAGACTGCCCTCAACTTTTAGCTCCCTGCTTTTGCTGTCAAAAAAGCCTTGAAAAGACAGGCTTAGGAACACTAAGCACAACACACTGGGACTTCACATCTGGAGCAGCTGGAAGGGAATGCCAGATAAAGATGAGAACAAGCCTTAGTTTTTCTAAATTTTATTATTTTAATTAATTTATTATTTTTATTTCAGAGTAATCTGAGGGTAGAAATAATTAGGTTACGATGTTCGCATTTGTTAGGTAGAGTCTCCACTATAGTTGTCTCCCGCCCAGGAAGTATGCTGTACACCCTTATATTGTCTTATATTGTGCCCATTAAGTGGGAGCACACCAATCCCCCTCTCACCTCCCCTGTTCCACCTCCCTCCTCTCAACTTAAATTGATTTGAGTTTTTCTCTTGTGTAGACATGTAATAGTTTGTCTAGTGGCTACATATTGGCATTGAATACATCAGATACTTGCTTTTCCACTCCTATGATACTTTACTAAGAAGAATATGTTTCAACTCCATCCAGTTTAATACAAAAGATGAAAAAACTCCATCTCTTGGGTGGCGCCTGTGGCTCAAAGGAGTAGGGCGC
>NW_003852420.1:5578430-5598951 GCF_000181295.1 Otolemur garnettii
AAAAAAAAACTCCATCTTTTTAAAAAAATAATTAATTAATTTTTATTGGGGATTCATTGAGGGTACAAGAAACCAGGTTACACTGATTGCATTTGTTAGGTAAAGACCCTCCTTTTTTTTTTTTTTTTGGAAATAGAGTCTCACGTTGTCACCCCTGGTAGAGTGCTGTGGCATCAAAGCTCACAGCAACCTCAAACTCTTGGGCTTAAGCAATTCTCTTGCCTCAGCCTCTCAAGTAGCTGGGACTATAGGCACCTGCCACAATGCCTGGCTATTTTTAGAGATGGGGTCTCCCTGTGGCTCAAGCTGGTCTCAAACCTGTGAGCTCAGACAATCCACCCTCCTTAGCCTCCCAAGTGCTGGGATTACAGGTATGAGCCACTGGGCCCAGCCAAATCTCCATCTTTTTATGGCTGAATCGTATTCTATGGTATACATATACCACAGTTTATTAACCCATTCCTGGGTCTACAGGCATTTAGGTTGTTTCTACATCTTGGCAATTATGAACTGAGCTGTGATAAACAATCTAGTACAGATGTCCTTATAAGAAAATGATTTTTTTCTTCTGGGTAGATGCCTAGTAATGGGATTGCAGAATCCAATGGAAGGTCTATTTTGAGTTCTTCGAGGATTCTCCATACTTTTTTCTAAAGATGTTGTATTAGTTTTCAGTTCCACCAACACTTTAAAAGTTTTCCCTTCTCTCCACATTCATGCCAACATCCTCAGCTTTGGAAGTTTGTGAAATGGGCTAATCTCACTGGGGTTAAGTGTTATCTCAGGTTGGTTTTGATTTACATTTCTCTGATGGTTAGGGATGATGAGCATTTTTTCATGTTTGTTAGCCATTCATCTGCCTTCTTCAGAGAAGGTTCTGTTCACGTTTCTTCCCAGTGGTAAATGAGATTGCTTGCTCTTTTTTTGTTGATTAATTTGCATTCTCTGTAGATTCTAGTTATCAACCTTTTGTCAGATTCATAACATGCAAATATATTTTTCCATTCTGAAGGTTGTCTGTTTGCTTTAATTTTTGTGTCCCGAGCTATGCAGAAGCTTTTCAGCTTAATTAAGTCCCATTTGTTTATTTTTGTTGTTGCAATTGGCAACTTAACATAATCTTAAAATTGATCTATTTCCTACTGGGTATCTCTAATTTGGTTACTAACAGCTGAAGCGTATTCAGCAGATACTTACTAGTCGGCAATCACTGGGCTAGACACCTTTTATGCAACAACCAGATGAAGCTGACACTTATTATTCCCATATGGGAGAGAAGGAAGCTGTCGAATCCATCTGGCTATTGTGCAATACCCTAACAAGAATTCCCTGCAAAACCAAGTCAGAAATCTAAGCAGCACTGTATCTTTAGAACCTATGATGTCCCAAATCAACAGCTGTTCTTGTCATGGGGCAACTTTTATAAAAGCCCTAATGAGATCTCTTATTATACTTCTAGCCACATTTCTTAAAATTTAAACTGAAGACTGAAGGAAGGAACTGAGACTCTTGGTTCTGCAGAGAATTACTGACAGTGCTGAAATTTGCAAATCCACGTGAGTGTTGTGTTTCTAACACTAATAATAAAAGTCCATTTGCTTTTATTAAACCAGCATTCAGCTCGAATATTACTTTAAAATTGTCCACAACGTTAAAGATGGGTAGTAGGTACATCAATGTTCATTATATTTCCGCCTTTTAATACTTCTTAAATTTTCCATAAGAAGTTTTTTTTATATATACAAACATACTCACACCTCCCATGATCCCTGCAATAAAAGGCTGATTCATATATATTTCACAGAAAGCATCCCTCCTCTGGATAATTTTAACTTTTCCTAAAAATAATCATGCTAGTCACCAATCCAGTGAGGGAGCAGCGGCTCAGGAATGCAGTGTCATGGCAGATGGAGAATCAGTCATTGCAGGAAGTGAAACAGAGTCTGAAACGGCATCGGAACTGATACAGCGGCATCTGATTCCATCCCACAACCTTTAAAACGTAGGCATTTCATCAGCTGTTGGGAGGCTTTGCAGGGTGTCTAGCAACACTACTTGATGACAATTAAAAATACTAAAGCTCCGCTGCATTTTCTCTTGTTTCACACAGTGGAGGAAGTACAGAAGGAGTGCTGAGTCACAAGCAAATATGCACACTCACAGCTGACCGTGGGACTCTCTGGAATGCACTCACTGCCTCAAACTTTGAGATTTAAGATCAAATTCATGCTACTGAAGGTTGGGCCCTCTCCTGACTCACAATATCATGTGCAGAGTAGCCCCTCCAAAATCTCAGTAGAATGACATCCTCCTTGAAACTCTTCTTGATTTTTGGAATATTCTGGTTTAATTTCCATAACATACACACACTGAGGCATGTGAACACCCTTAAAACACCTCAACATGCACACTAATAAGAAAGCAAGCTGCAAACTGTAAATAAAACAGTAATTATGATCAACTCCACCCCAGGAACCAAGAGAACCTTCTCAAGCATTAGATTATTCCAGCTACCTCTTAGATGTGCCCCTGAGCCCTTTCTGTGAACTTCACTCATTATTATGCTCTGTTCTTAGATATTTGCAGTTCTTCTTCATAGGCCTATCTATGGCATTACCAAAAGGAACCTTTCTAGTAAAGTCTGTAAGCCATAAAGTAACACTGTGTAACTTCTTGAGGAATCGATGGGCCTTTTTCTGACCATTGCTAGCCAAAGGACGGGCATGGTTAGCCCTGTATGTTCTAAGTGACACTGCCCTGGTGTCACCAGATGGACAGGGTATATGGAGCAAAGGTGGACACACACCCAAACTCAGCTCCAGAAGTTTGCTATTGGGGCAGAAAGTACAGTGGTCTTGTAAGGATACACGGCTTGGGAGGTGAGGAGCCAGTGTGTTCTGCGAGGTGCATGGAGGAGCAGAGAGAGGCCAGCAGAGGAGCATAACAAGGAAGATGCAGAGACCAGCATCCTGCTTCTCAAAGAGAGGCTGGGAGCGTGGCCACAGGCAATCTAAGGCTGCCCTCAGGTCGCCACGATGTCGTGCACTCTACAACACTCACGACACTCACGCTCCCTTACCACAAAGCCCCCTTTTTCAGTTTAGTCGTTTTCATGGGTTTGTTACTTCCTTCCAAAGAGCCCTGACTAGCAGTTATACTAGCCCACTCTAGTTATTATGCCTCCAAATAAGATATTAAGTTCTTCTCGACAACTTCTGAGATCCTCCCCTCTTGCTGCCCGGGGATTCTTACCTTCCCCCTGGACTCTAGGACTGGACTCTATCATTGCTTTTCACCGTGCTCTGTGTCCCTCCCCACCCGAGATAAATCCCATGCAGGGCCTCAAAACACCAAACCAATGACGGCCAAGCCAGGGAGGCTGGCACAGGGACAGGGATTGGCGCAGGCCCTCCACAGAGCGCAGTGCTTGCAGGGAACACTGCCCTGAGCTGGATGCTCTCTAAGGCCCTGGCCTGGACATACAATCCTCTGAGTAAAGCGCAGACTTAATCAAACCACTCCATGTGTTTGCCCAAAGAAGGCCAGAGAGCAGAGGACAAGGAGTGTTACTCAAGTCTGGGGACCAGAATGCTCCAGGAAGAGGAGTTTTTCTCACTGGTCACCGCCTGAACCCTCAGCTCCCCAGGGGAAAGCAAATGCTTCCAGTCCTGAACTGAGGCGCCAGAGGGAAGCCAAGCTAAGTTACAGTCCACAGCTCAGCGGCCAAACAGTGTCATCCCAGGAAGCACGCCCCCTCCCACTACTGCCTCTGAATCAGAGGGCCCCCTGATTAAACAAAATAAACTGCTTTTCATATGGGAGTCTGGCTGAAACAGAGTGGTAAAGGAGAGAAAGGGGAAGTGAACAAGGCAGCCAGCGGAGGTAGAGAGGCCCCCGCAGCACCAGCCCAGGCCCCCGAGGCCCAGCTGGCCTTCCTTTTGGGGTTAACCATCATTCTTATTTGACCACAAAAGCAAAAAAAAAAAAAAAAAGAAGAAGAAGAAAAAGGAAAAAACTCCACATAGAGATTTAAACAAAGGACACAGATATGTAACAGGAAGAAAAAGGGGCGGGGCCCAGAGAAAGAATAGCTCTGAAAAGCAAACTCTGAAGTTCAGTTACTGCCTGGAACTCAGTAAGCCAGGATATGTGATCTCTCAAAATCACCATGGACTTTCCAATATCTTCTTCACAATTATGGGCTTTTATAACACGAACCTTCCTACTTGACAACTGGAACCATTGTTAGATCAGCACTCCATGCACAAGACTTTAAAAAGGACTAATCATGACTCTGATACTTTAAGGAAGAACTGCAAAATAAGCCATTTCGCAAAACACTCTGGCAGAAAAATATTTATTATGAGGATGAGTATTATTGATAGTGCCTAACACTTACTAAAATGGCACCGTGCTAAACACTTAACATGCCCCATTTCATTTAAGCACCACAATGACAGAAAGATAAAATCCTGCGGTTACTGCAGGAGACGCTAAGGCTGCTGATCCCTGGAACGAGGTTTGAGAACCAGTGCTTCTGAGACTGCAGTCCTTCTTTTCTTCTACTCCCTTTAGTCACTGAGCTTTCTGATACCAGTGGTCACAACCGTTCAGTAGTATGGGAGGAGAGTCACCCCCAGTCTCACCTCCCAGGCCTGGTCCGGAGGCCAAGCACTACCCTAGTCCAAAACGGCCAGACAGACTGAATGCTGGCTATTCCACACGGCTTTTTCTTTCTTCCAAACAAAAGTTACCAGAAATGCCAAATAACTCAGCTGTTCACAAACTAAAATACATTTTCAAAGTAGTTATTTTAAAACTGCTTCCTTATTAGCAACAATGTTTTAAGGACAATGTGTAACACCAAAACTGATATAACAGCCTTGTTTCAACTCCTGCTCTTAAACACAATTAAATACCTAAATATCTTTATATTAGAACAAAACCAAAAAACCCCAGTTAATGTCTTTAACTACTGTTGGCTTTAAAAAGGCCTGTATCAGGTAACAAGGAAAGGCAAGGAGAACAGTGCTAACACTTTCTGAGCAATGACTCTGCTGGAACAGACCATTACCCTAGAAGGAAGTTAACATTAACCCTGTTAAACTAACCCTACTTTATAACAGATGGGATACACAAACTCAGAAAGTCTGAAATCACTTCCCAACACACAGGTCAATGTTAAGGTCTGATTCAAAACCAGGCCGTTCTGCTTCCAAAGTCTTTCCATTATATCATGCACGAAAAATCTCTTATATAAGAATTACAGTATTATGGAAATGTAGGGCTAGATTGGCCCTTGGAGAGTCCCTTATTCAACACATCATTTAACAGATACAGAAACCATGGTAAACAGTCTCTAATGGTTCCTCCCCTCCCTTGGATGTGCACACTGCTCCTCCAAGATGCACAGTTTATTTCTCCTCCTCCTGTCCTGACCTTGTGATTTGCTGACTAGTCTCAGAGCTGGCCTTTAGGAAGCCCAGCAGCTTCTACTTTCACAGTCTCTGAGGAAGCCACCTGCCATGCCATAAGGGAGCTCAAGCTAAACCACTGAATGATGAGCCAGCTTGTGAAGGGAGGGAGGGATCACGGACAAGTGAACACGTCACTGAAGTCCTCCTGAGCTTTGCAGTGCAGACGGTAACTGAATGCACCCAAACGAATGACCCCAGCCCAAAGCCCAGAAAGCAGAAAATCTGCCCAGCTGGATTTTCTGACCCATTAAAGTATGAGAATATTGGGATTGCTCTATTACACAGATACAGATAACAGAAACAAAAGGTTAGCTGACCTGCCCCTAGACAGAAATCAATAGCAAGGACTAAATTAATCCTTGCCACCTGCCACAGGAGCTCATCGTGTAAACTCGCAAATAATTAGGGCACTCAGCAGACTGGCTGACCTATGGCTTTGCACAACATCCCATTCAGAAACAGATCTGAACAAAAAAAGTACTACTCATTTGGTCATGACCCAGCTATGTAGGATGCTCTAGTATCTGTGTTTCACGAACCTACTGCTGTTTAATGTTTGACACGTTAATTTCTCACTGCAAACTCCCTGAGGGTAGGAGTGGGTGATCCTCAGCCTGGCCTGTGTCTCCATCCCTAACCCAGGGCCTTGTATGGCAGGGACAAATAAAGCTTGCTGATTAACAACTCACATATGGAGAGAATTAAGACTACTCATCACTCTGAAGAATTGTGAGACCAGCAAAAGTAAGTCAAAACCAAATCATTCTGATACTATACAGAACATCACAATAAAATAATGACTGAGGGCCCATGACACACAAAATATGACTTCCCCAAACACTTTCACAGCATCGTGTATTTTACTATTAATTTAATACCTCAAAGAAATCCTGTTAAACCCTGTCATTCCTATCTTACAGCTGAAGAAAAGGATACTCAGTGAGGTAATGCGATTCACCCAAAGGCATCCAATTTTCCTAAGTGTAACTATAACATGAACTCAGGAATCTTAAATTCCAATACTACTTTCATCTTCTAGAATCCTTTCCTCAAAAACCTGAACATTTAAATTTCAGGAAGCACTATAAAAGAACCTAAAGTAACATGAATAGTTTATAAAGAATCACAGAAATTTAGAACCAGATATGATCTCAGCACTAACTCATAACACGTAGTAAATTCTTAAGGTCATGAGAACTTGCATGCTAGACCCAGTACAACCCTCACCAGAATCTATATAATGCTACGCCAATGTGAAACAGAACAACACTCTTTCCTCACTTCTGGCAAAATATAGCACATGTGTGTATGTGAGGGTGAAGGGTAACAATTAATAACTTGATGTTTCTACAGTCTTAAATCAGAATGTTATTGCCACATGCCACTCACATGGGATGAAGCAATGCACACAGGGCCCTAGTTTCCTATGTTACTTAATTGTGGATATTCCAAAAGGCAACTACCCAAAAAGTATTTAAAAGGACAATAAGTAAACACTGTGAACCTTTACATTATTTGGGCAATGACTGGACTGGTATACACACAGGCCACTTCCGTGGAGAGTCATCTCTATGGATTCCGTGGGACCGTAGAATGCATGGACACTCTTAATCCTCACCCCTCCTCTCACGTCCTCAACCTAGTTCCCCCCAAACCGACAGCAGTGACAAGGATGAGGCAAGGTGAGTGGGAAGAGCAGTAATGGGAGTGACACTGTGACGAAGGACTTCTCAGTCTCAGTCAACCCCCTCCAGCCTTTATTGCTAGGACCGGGCTGGGCTTGAGTTCCAAATCTTTTTAAGGACGAAAGGGATCCTTTTTCTCAGCCCAATAATTCCAGGTTCCTAAATCTGGAAAGGATGAACTCCAGAGGCAGTTCTGTGTCACTATGAGAATGCTTTCCTTAAGGACACTCTGGATAGTTCCAGTCATTGTGACTGTCTTACACTGTCACATTCATTAGGTAATATATCCTTAGTAGCTAGAACTGTAAGGCAGAAGCAATCTAACTACATACGTGTATTTGTGTATATCGTACGCAACAGGCTGTGAATGCAAGCATGTACACAGCGACCAGGCAAACAGGCATTTAAGATTTCGTAACAATTTAGGAATGAGCCAGCAATTTCGAAAGCACTTTAGTTGCTATGCTCCCTTGGATCACAACGTCTCCAGAAAGATACTTACAAAACATAGAACAATGATGCCCTCTACAGCCCTCATAGAAAATCTAAGATACTTACTGAGTTCAGAGATTTGGTGAGAGATTCTGAGTCTATTTTTCTATTAAGAAGTAATTTTTACACTAGAATAAATTATAAAAGCACATGCTTTAAATATAAGTTGGAAAAAATTAAAGTATCAAGGTCTAAGACTAAGGCGTTATTAACTCAAAAATATAATAATAATGTCCAGATAATCAAAACCATTACACTGCCACAATTCACTTTCCTAAAGGACATATAGAAGCAAATTCTATCCACTGTGATTCTGGTCATTAAAAGAGGCATTTTTTTAAAAGAATTACTAAAAAACATTTTCCAAGTGGCACAGTGGACTCGTAAAAGGAGAAATAGGTAGAGAGAAATTTATTTTTAAGAAAAGAAATAAACCACAAATTGGAGGTTACAACATTCCCTGGCTAGAAATGAAAAAAGATCAGTAAGAAATAACAAAGCTCAAGCGACTTCTCTGTTCTCTATGAGCCAGGAGGAAAGAAACAGCTCATCTCTGGAATGAGGAAACCAACGGGTGCTGGGTCCCTCAGAAATGCTCCGGGATACTCAAGGCCTGTGCAGGTATAAAAGCAGCAGAGTGCAGGTCCTCCTCCGGGACAGTGTCTATATAAAAGGATATGATACATACCCATAAACAATTAGAGAATAGGTGTAAATCAGGACAACATAAGCTACACATGATGGCCAGAGAACACGAAGGAAGAGGGTCATCAACATGGGAAAACTTAGAGCCCATATAAACGAAAAAGTAAATCATCCACTGGTCAAGCCTAGAAAAAGTGGATGGTCCTGGACCAAGGAAGAAAAGGTGAGCAATAATAAGAGAGATGAAACCACAGGCCAGCCGACTGCATGGAAGGCAAACGCATCTGTTTCACAGGAAGAAGTGGGCCACGTTCCCAAGTTTCAAGGTAAAAGTTCAAGAGAAAGGAGAGTAACTATCAGAGTGCCTTTATTCTAGCTGGAGAATTTAGATTAGATCTGATTAAACAAAAAGAACTAACATGATGAAAACAGTGTTAGGAAAACATCCCCTGGCACTTGTCTGGATGAACTGGAATGGAAGGATGGGACACAAAGATCACTCAAAGGTGAAAGTGGAAGTACAATCAACAAGGATATAAAGCTTCAACTGACCTGTCAGCTAATTCAAGTCAGCTTACGTATGTAAGAGAAGGTGGGAGAACGGGCAAGTTCAAGACACCCTGCAGAGGATGGGTGCATGAAATAAGTAATGAAAAATGAGGGCCAACAAGATATGGTTTGGCAAGCCCAGGGTGTACCAGACACTTTTAAAGCTAAAGCCAGTTTAGAAGAAAATTACAACAAAGTAAGTTTTTAGTTTTAGGTTTTAGGAATCAACGTAGGTAGAAACTTCTTCAAGGTAGGTGGAAATTGAGACTGAAAGGAGGATGAGAAGCCAGGGCTGTATTTAAACATTTTAGTTTAATAGATGAGTTTATCTATTATCACAAGAGGAAAGGACTGGGAAAATGAAGCCCAGAAAACTGGGTGTCTGGCCAGAAAGGCAGAGAGAACACATGGAAAAGGAAGCCCATTTCAAATTCAACAACACTCAGAGCAAAAGCCCTACTGAGTGAGAAGGTCCCTAAAAGCTTTAAGCCTCAAGTAGAACTGATTCTACCAGTAGTGACTACTAGTAGAATCTAAATCACTACTACTAGTAGTGATTCTTCTAGTAGTGACTGTGGGTAAACTTTGATGAAATTAATTTCAGTTCTCTCCACATTATCAGCACACATTTAGTTGAATGCAGTGTCCAGGATGGGCAATGTGAGTAAACAGCAGCCTACATTAGTTTAAGCATATCGTCAACCATTACACAAACTCTTCTACATATGACCTACATACGTCTTTAAAAAATAAAGCTCTTAAAAGGAATACACAGAATTAAGGAGGAAATGGAAGCTGAAGAGTTTAGATCAGGAGAAGAAACACAGAGGTCTTCTTTCGTTTTAGAAAGTTTCACAAAAACAAATGTCTCTGGGACAACATTCTCAAGGATGAGGCTGCATGTACACTCCTCATTCAAATTTGTTTCTAGTAAAGAATATAACCATTTAAAACTTTTGTGATTGATGCTATCAGGGCCCTGTAGTCTTAGCCTTTCTTAAAATTTAGTAGAAAATCAGGACTGAACTGATATAGAAATATTTGCATGTGTCTTTTCTTCAATGTGACACATAAATCAACACACGAATTTTCGAATAAGCACTGGTAACAAAGTCAGTATGGTTACAGGCCTCGCAGTGGAGGCTCTGCCAGGCTCTCGGTGATCGTGGAGAGTGGGGAAGAATTTCAGGACACACCACAGACGCCAAGCAAGTGACAGCTTTTTATTAAGAATGAAAGTACACACACAATGAGAGAGCAGGCAGGCTCAAGAGAGCAGCAGCACTGGGAGAAAGTGGTTTTGGGTCTTTCGCAGTCTTGCTAATTGAGGGGAGGAATATTCAAGGCTCAGAGGTTAGCTGTCACTAAGAATCTAGGTAGTGATTCCTAGAATTGGGGTGTCTCCCATTTTCATATTTTATATGGAAGTGTCAGAACTGTCATGGTGATTTTAAGAGTGAAGAAATTTTGAAACCACAATGTAAATGATATTATAATTAGCAAAATCCATGAAAGGTGACAGAGATAATGTGGTGATCAGCCCTTGGAGTCAGCTTCTGCTTGAGGGCTGGTTAACACCTGCACCCAATCTCCAAGCCCTGGCATCCAGGCCCAGCCCTGTCTCCTTGTCTCTTACTCTGACAGTACCACATTCCTATTTAAGTAAACTAAAAAAGTTGGCATTTATGTGATTCCTTGAAGCAAACTAGCAAAACTAGCCTCGTGTTGCCCATTTGCTATTCAATTGTCCCTCTAAGTTTAAAACAGGGCTCTTCACTTTTACTATAAATGGGAAGTTACCATCAATTCTTAGGCATATTTCTCTTTTTGTGGTGGTCTAAGGAATGTAAGGACTAAGGTTAACTGAAATTCAGAACAGAACATAAAACTATAATTGCTACAAAGGAGTGGAAAGAAAAATAGAGATAATAAAGAAGCAGGGAGCTTTAAAAAAAAAAAAAAGTAAAATCTCTCGTTTCCTTCTAAACATTAATAAAACTTTAAACCTCTTACTTTAGATTATAGACAATGATTCAGGCTTCCTATGCCAAAATTCCAGCTCTCTCCTTCCCCAGAATAAAAACTAAACATCTATCAACGGCAAAAGTAAAAGCTTTCAGCCTCCTGGAATGGGTGGGAAGGCGAAGGAGGGGTCATTACAAACTCCCAGTGGAAGACAAAGCCAGATTCACATTCCAGAGAAATCTGGCAGGTCCAAGTTTTTCCTTAAATACAGACTGGCCTGTCAGTAAGCCAGGTTCTGTAATCTTCCCAGGCTGCCACCACTGGGGGAGCCAGGAATCCCTTCTAATTAATGAAGCCCTCGCAACAAAAATTTTCCCACCCATAATAAAGTGGGTTGGGGGAAAGGGAAGAAGCAGACCATGCTTCGTAGCCAAAAGAAATCTGGACTTGGGTGTAATACCTAACTAATCCAAGAAAACAGACGCAGGAAGCAGAGGAAATGATCTACAGAGACAGACAATAAGGTGGAAAACTTTCACAGTACTGCTTCACTGGGGCCCAGAAGTTAAAATCCCAACATCAGAAGATGCGATGACTACAGGAAGTGAGGCTGAGCAACATTTCATGTTTCTTCAAATGCCTCTAATGCAGGGGGTGGACACATAAACTTTCCCAAGACACCAGTCATTCATAATTATCTGATACTTCTGACAATAATTTCTTATTCAGACTTTTCTTTTTACTAAAGTTCTGTTTTAATGGATAAATGTCCGTGATTGTTACGTTCAGTATCCACATCCACTTCTTGCTTACAATTGCAAAGAAAATGGCCTTGCTTTGGCCTCGTTAATTTATCCCACCCCTGCAGCCAGATTAACCCAAAGTAACTTCACTGAATGCTTCCCTGACAAGGTGCAAGGAAATGGGGGCACAGAGGATGTGACAATTTAGACCTCTGATGTCGCAAACAGCTGCAACCAGCCATCATGCCTACCAAGCTCTTGAAATGTAGCTAACAGGATAGCAATGTGCTATATGAGATCTATTTATATACATATTACATACACAGAGCAGTGTGGGTGAGTGTGTGTATGTTTCATACTTCACAGGTAATCAGGTCTTTGCTCCAACTACTCAGGAGCCTGCTCCATTGCAGCATGAAAGCAGACAGAGACAACACGTAAACAAATGGTGGTGGTGATGTTCTAGAATAACCTTATTAACAAAAACAAGCAGCTGGCCTGTGGGCTATAACGTGCCAGCATCTAACCTAGACCTTTCCCCTACCCTGAAAAGTTTTTAACTTGGGAAATTTTATGAAATATTTCAGTGACTGCAAAGTTCAGATTCAAGGTCATTGTGGAGACTTGGGAAGATGTGCGCCTGCTGCTACCATTTCTTTCAACTGAGACAAGAGAATTCACTGAAGTATAGAACACACACCTCTCTGCCACGAGCCACAATGGCTCAGAACTCTAGAGACCCTGAACGCTGTAGTTCCAAGGACTCTGCACTGCTGCCATTTCCGAGAAATCTGGCCAAAGGAGCAGTTATAAGAGAGTTCAAGGCCAGGGTCACAGCAGTGAAAAAGAAAAAAATAAAGCACTCATAAGCAGGAAGGTCAGAAGACTTTTCTTCATTTGAAGAAGGATAAGTTGGGTGCATGGATAATTAATACCACTCTAAGGAAAGTCTCAGAATAAACAACCCAGATCAGGGGGCAAACTACTTGTGTGTTCACAGGTGTTTCTGTTACTTTAAAAACCCTGCTCTATCCAAGTACTTTCAACCCATTTAGCTAATAGTAGATGCATTTGTATGAAAAATCTGCACAATTAATTCCTCTTAAATTTTATTTATTCTTCTTCTTCTTCTTTTTTTTTTTTTTTTTTTTGTAAATAAAGGCAGGCTGCAGCTTCAAACTCCTGGGCTCAAGCGATCCTCACACCTCAGTCTTCCAAGTAGTCAGGGCTACAGACAGGTGCATGAACTACGCCAGCTAATTTTTCTACCGCCCCCCCCCCACCTTTTTTTGGAAGGGGTCTTACTATATTCCCCAGGCTGGTATCAAATGATCTTCCTGCCTCAGCCTTTCAAAGTGCTGGGATTATAGGAGTGAGCCACTGTGTGCAGCCCAATTTTTTGTATTACTACACAGATACATTAAAGTGGCACATCAAAACCAGGCCTACTCTGCCTTACCCCAACTCTCACTCATCAGGGGCAGTCACACCAAAAACTTAGCTCTTTTATCTGGTAATTACCACTATATTCTCAAGTATTATGTTTTTACTGCAAATTTCTTATTATTTCAGTTTTACCTACTGTCTATAAAAACGAGAACTTGATTGTTCTATGTCCCCTTTCCCAACGTGGAGTTCACAACATAATGAAACGCAACCTTTGTTTAAAGCTGAACCGCGTACTACACTATGCTTACGCTCCCCTCGTGCACCACCTCTTCTCCTAGAGTGAAGGGCTGCATCACTTCCCTTCTGTTCAGTTCCCCTGTATTCCTATGACTAAAACATTCCCATGCTCTCTGCTAGGTCTAAACAAAAAACCTCTTCTCAGTGTGTCTGAATATATGAGGTTATTTTATTCTTTTCTTTTCTTTGAGACTGAGCCTCACTCCGTCACCCCAGGTAGAGTGCTGTGGAGTCATCATACAAGCTCACTACAACCTCAAACTCCTGGGCTTTAGTGATCTTCCTACCTCAGCCTCACAAACAGCTAAAACTATAGGCCATGCCATGACACCTGGCTAACTTTTCTATTTTTGTAAAGATGGGGTCTTGCTCTTGCTTAGGCTGGTCTCAAACTCCTGAGGTCAAGCAATCCTCCTGCCTCCGCCTCCCGGAGTGCTAGGATTATAAGCGTTAGCCACTGTACCTGGCCATATTTTATTCATTTTTGTTAGAGACTTCTTTCATGGACTCCTCTGTTCTATTCTAATTTGACTGGTTACTTATGTTGCTTTTATTGGGATTCAGAAACCAATACCCTGAAACCTGGTACTTTTTAAAGCAGCATCCTCAAAGTCTCTCTGATCTTCCCTGCCAAGCCCCCAATCCATAGTCTCTCCCTCTGAAGTTTCCTTATCTACCTAGAAACTGGACCTGCAAGAGGTCCTTCCATCTGGTCCCTAAAATTATCTATCCCAGAGAAGAAGATTGAGGAATGCATCCATAACTGGACAATTTTTTTCACAAGATAACATCTACCTCTCAGACTCATACCAATCCCAAGGGAATCATTTAAAAATAAATTTCTGTCATTTATTCCTAAAGCAGCCCCTTCTTCCCTCTTCCCCAATGAAGAGGGTATTTGAGAGTCTACTATCTGGTCCTCTGAGTTTTCATATTTTGTATTTCTCCAATGCACACATGTATACATAAGAAATTTGCTATATGTTTCCACTGTTAACTTGGTTTTTGTCATATTGGTGTGAGCCATGACCCTTTATGAAGGGGGAAAAGAAAATCACCCCCCTCCCACCCTTATGCTTTCAAGGTAAGATCAGTGATCATCAAGGGATATGCATAGGCCCTCACTTGTTGGGTTCCCTACCTCCTGGACATCATATCTGATTTTTTTGTCTGTTTATTCCCCAGCATTTAAGAAGAACATATTATTTCTAAAACAGGATATATCAGAAGATAATTTTTCTTAGACTTTGCATCTCTGAAAATGTCTCTATTCCACCATAACATGTGATTGAAAGTTGGGCCGTGAAGGAAATTCTGAGTTGGAAATAATTTTTCCCAAAATATTGAAAGTATTGTTCCAATGTGTTGTGTCCTAGCTATTCCTGTTGAGAAGATTATTCAGATTCTTGATCCTCTGGTTGGGCTGTCACATAATAACTTCTTTTTTTGCTCTGAGGATAAAAATTATAATATAGTTACAGTCTTCTTTTGTTCCATAGAATCTCTCTAAACTGAGTTTGTTCATTTACTTTATTCTGTTTCTCTTGGGCTAAGGTTTTTTAAAATCTGTGCTGATATTCTTTTGTCCATTCATAATTAAAATAGACCAAGAAATGACGACTGGAAACTTTGTGTATAGCTGGGCACAGTGGCTAACTCCTGTAATCGTAGCTCTCTGGGAGGCTGAAGTGGGTGGATTGCCTGAGCTCAAGAGTTCCAGACCAGCCTCAGCAAGAGTGAGACCCCCATCTTTACTAAAAATAGAAAAATGAGCTGGGAATTATAGCATGCACCTGTAGACCCCGCTATTTGGGAGGCTGAAGCAAGAGGATCACTGAAACCCAAGAGTTTGAGGTTGCTGTGAGCTACGATGCCACGGCAATTTACCCAGGGTGATAGAGTAAGACTCTGTCTCAGAAAAAAAAAAAAAAAAAAAAAAAGGAAACTTTTTGTACTTTGGGAATCCAGTAGAAACCCATATGTTTGGTTGAGGGACCCTAAGTATAGGCTATTTTCGTTTCCGACAAGCAGATTTTACATTAAGAATTATTAATGGAGATAAAAAGAAATACTTCACAATAATTATTAAAGCAATTGTAAATCTGTATATCTATTAAAAACATAGTCTCAAAATACACAAGGCAAAAGTCAAAAAACTAAAAGGAGAGATATGCACGTTTAAGATTATAGTTAAATATTTTAAAATACTTTGCTTAACCAATAGAACAAGTAGACAAAAATATTGGTAAATACACAGCAGATTTTTATAACACAATTAACAAACCTGACTTAAGTGATACATATAGAGGGTGCCAAAAAATGTATACACATTTCAAGAAAGGAGAAATAGCTATTAAAATTGTAATTGTAATATATACTGATATACTAAAATATATACATATTTCAAGAAAGGAGAAATAGCTATTAAAACTGTAAGAGTAATATATACTGATCCCAAAAGATGAATACAAGTCACATTTGACTTCTGCAATTACAAGAGGTGCTTAAAGTAGTTACCATCAGCATCCAGACACTTCTGATTACATACAGCAAACTACTGTTTGAGCAATGCTGACCAAGTCTACTTGTATTGCTGTGCGTGCCATTTCAATTTCTTCCTGAAGTACCATCAGGGCAGCTGGTTTTCCATAGTACACTGCATCCTTTAAGGTCCCCCACAGGTAGAAGTAAAGGGGTGTTAAGTCAGGAGAACATGGGAAAAACTCAGCCGCACCTCTCCATCCTGCCCGTTGTCCTGGCAACATGTCATCAAGGTAAGCGCTCACATCTTGGTTTATGTAATAACCTCGGGATGAAAACTTTCCATTTTGCTCCTTTAAAAATGCATCGTCAGCTCGGTGCCTATGGCTCAAGCGGCTAAGGCACCAGCCACATACACCTAAGGTGGCGGGTTCGAATCCCCAGCCTGGGCCCCCCAAACAACAATGATGGCTGCAACCAAAAAAACGGCCAGGCATTGTGGCGGGCACCTGTAGTCCCAGCTACTTGGGAGGCTGAGGCAGGAGACTCGCTTGAGCCCAGGAGTTGGAGGTTGCTGTGAGCGTGATGCCATGGCACTCTACCCCAGGGGGATAGCTTGAGGCTCCGTCTCAAAAAAAAGAAAAAGAATGCATCGTCTGCTTGTTCTGCTAACTCCTGTCTTACATGCACAGTGCTTGGTAGACTTCTGTGGAGAGAGTGTCTGTTCAACACCAGAGCAAAGAGAAGCAGGACTTGCTGCTGCGTGAGGCCTCCCAGATCTTCCCTAGAGCACATCACACACAGTACCACGCATCGTCAATTTACCACGAATGCTCGCAGATGTTAGGTGTGCTGGAAGTTCTGCTATATACTCATGTCTCCATTATTGTACTTCCACAATGTTCTCAAATTTCAAATGCCACCTCAAAATGGTCTTTCGCTCCTTGAACGAAAATAGTGCTTCTGTTGTTTCCTTGACTGTCCTGCCTGTTGCACGGTGATGCTATCTTTCATTTGATAAATGTCATCTTTTGAGCAAATGTCATACTACACATTGCTACATGATTCAACTTAGAAAATTAACATAAATTAATACATTACTGCTTATAATGTGTACACATTTTACGCATGCCCAGGATGCCCTTTAAAACCATTACATTTTTTTAAAGTGCTGATGGAACACTGACCAAAATAGACAAGACCAAAATTCAAGTTTTAAGCACATATATTAGGAGAGAAGGCTCTAAATCAATGATTTAAGCACCTACCTTAAGAAACTGGAAGAAGAAGAACAAATTTACCCAAAGAAATTAGAAGGAAAGAAAATAATAAAGAAAACAAAGTAATAAAATACAAAACAAGTATACTATGGGGAAAAAAAAATCATATTGGCTAAAACTTCCAGCACTATGTTGAATAGTAATGGTGACAGAGGACAACCTTGTCTGGTTCCAGTTCTAAGAGGAAAAGCTTTCAGTTTTACTCCGTTCAGTAAAATACTAGCTGTGGGTTTGTCATAGATAGCTTCAATCAGTTTAAGAAATGTACCATCTATGTCTCTCAAGTGGCTAAGGCACCAGCCACATACACCTGAGCTGGCGAGTTCAAATCCAGCCTAGGCCCGCCAAACAGCAATCATGGCTACAACCAAAAAAAAGCCAGGCGGCGCCTGTAGTCCCAGCTACTTGAGAGGCGGAGGCGGGAGAATCGCTTAAGCCCAGGAATTGGAGGTTGCTGTGAGCTGTGATGCCATAGCACTCTACCCAGGGTGACAGCTTGAGGCTCTGTCTCAAAAAAAAAAAAATTAATTTAAGAACTGTACCATCTATGCCTATACTCCTTACTATTCTAATTAAAAAAGGATGCTGGATTTTATCAAATGCTTTTTCTGCATCTATTGAGAGGATAATGTAGTCTTTGGTTTTACTTCGGTTGATACAGTGAATAATGTTTATGAACTTGCATATATTAAACCGGCCTTGAATCCCTGGGATGAAACCTATTTGATTATGATATATGATTTTTTTGATGATAAGCTGTAATCTATTGGCTAAGATTTTATTGAGAATTTTTAAATCTATATTCATTAGTGAAAATTAGTCTGAAATTCTCCTTTTTAGTTGGGTCTTTTTCTGGTTTTGGTATCAGGGTATGTTGGCGTCACAGAATGTGCTGGGGAAGATTCCTTCTTCCTAATTTTCTGGAATAATTTCTGCATTATAGGGATAAGCTCTTCTTTGAAGGTTTGATGGAATTCTGGTGTAAAGCAATCTGGACCAGGGTATTTTTTTGTTGGGAGATTTTTTATTGTTTCTTTGATCTCAGTGCTTGAAATTGGTCTGTTCAGGAAATCTATTTCATCTGGGCTGTTTAGGGAGAGGGTATGATTCTAAATATTGATCCATTTCCTTCACATTGTCAAATTTCTGGGCACAAAGTTTCTGGTAGTATTCAGAGATAATCTCTCATATCTCTGTGGCATCTGTTGTTATTTCCCCTTTATCATTTCTGATTGAGGTTACTAGAGATTTTACTTTTTTATTTCTAGTTAGTCTGACCAAGTGCTTATCTATTTTATTTATTTTTTTCAAAAAACCAATTCCTTGTTTAATTTTCTGAATGATTCTGTTTTCAATTTCATTGATCTCTGATTTAATTTTGATATTTCTTTTCTTCTCCTAGGTTTGGGCTTAGATTATTCTTCTTTTTCCAATTCCAACAGATGGCTTGTGAGTTTGTTGATGCACTCTCTTTCTGTTTTTCGAATTTAGGCTTCTAAAGTGATAAATTTTTCTCTCAGGACTGCTTTTGCTGTATCCTACAGGTTTTCATAGCTTGTGTCTTCATTGTTGTTATACTCAAGGAAGTTAATGATTTCCTTTTTAATTTCTTCCTGCACGCAACTGTCATTCAGCATAAGGTTGTTTAACTTCCATGCCTTTGTGTGAGGTTGAGCGTTATTGCTAGAGCTGAGTTCCACTTTTAGTGCCTTGTGGTCTGAAAATATACAAGGAAGAATTTCAATTCTTTTGATTCTGTTGAGGTTTGCTTTGTGTCCTAGGATATGATCAATTTTGGAGAATGTTCCATGGGACGATGAGAAGAACGTATATTCTTTATCTCTGGGATAGAATGTTCTATATATGTCTATTAAGCACAGTTGTTCTAGGGTCTCATTTAAATCTCTAATATCTTTCATTTCTGTTTAGAAGATCTGTCCATCTCTGAGAGAGGGGTGTTAAAGTTCCCTGTTATTATGGTGTTATAGGATGTCATACTGCTCAAACTAAGCAAGGTCTGTTTCAAGAATTTGGGAGCATTTAAATTGGGTGCATAAATATTTAGAATTGAAATGTCTTCTTGTTGCATTTTTCCCTTGATCAATATGAAGTGACCATCATTGTCTTTTGTAACTTTAGTTGCTTTAAATCCACATGTATCTGAGAATAAGATTGCAACCCCTCTTTTCTTCTGACTTCCATTTGCCTGAAAAATTGACTTCCAACCCTTAACTCTGAGTTTTGTCTTTCAACATGAGTTATGTTTCCTGCAGCCAGCAAATAGATGGCTTGTGTTTTTAATCCAATCAGCCAATCTGTGCCTCTTCAGTGGGGAATTCAAGCCATTGACATTTATTGAGATAATCGATAAGTGTGGTGGTGTTCTATTAAGCTTATTTTGTGAAAGTCCATTGCTTAGTTTTGTCTTTTGCATCATTGTGGAAACTAGGTTCTGTTCTTTAATTTCTGGTGTTAACTTTGCTGAAGGTCCATTGTGATGGTCAGTATGTAGGACAGGTTGAAATACTTCCTATAAAGCTGGTCTTCTTGTGGCAAATTTCCTCAGTGTTTGCATATGAACAAAAGATTTGATTTCTCTGTCAATTTTAAAGCTTAGCTTAGCGGGATATAGAATTCTGGGCTGGAAATTGTTGTGTTCAAGTAGACTAAAGATAGATGACCTCTGTCTTCTAGCTTGAAAAGTTTCATTAGAGACGTTTGCAGTCACCCTGATAGGTTTACCCCTGTAGGTCAGTTGGTACTTACTCCTGGCAGCCTGCAAAATCTTTTCTTTTATCTTGACTTTAGATAAGTTCATCACAATATGCCTTGGAGAAGGTCTATTTGAATTGAGGCAACCAGGGGACTGATATCCCTCTGAAAGGAGTATGAATCTCGGGTGATATTTGGGAAATTTTCATTTATACTATTTTCTAGAATGGCTTCCATTCCTCTGGGGCATTCTTCTTCCCCTTCTGGGATACCTATGACTTGTATGTTTAAATGCTTCATAGAGTCCCACAATTCTATCAGTGAACGTTCTGCTTTCTTTTCTTTTTGGCCACTTTAACTATCTGAGTTATCTCAAGAGCTTTATCCTCTACCTCTGAGATTCTTTATTCTGCATGATCTAACCTGTTGATAACTTTCTATTGCATCTTTAAGGTCCCTCATTGACGGCTTTAGCCAATACAATTAGACATGATAAGAAAATAAAGGGCATCCAAATGGGAGCAGGGGAGGTTAAATTCTCCCTTTTTGCTTATGATATGATCTTATACCTGGAGAATCCCAAAGACTCAACAACAAGACTCTTGGAAATCATCAAAGAATAAAGTAATGTCTCAGGATATAAAATCAATGTCCACAAGTCAGTAGCCTTTGTATACGCCAACAACAGCCAAGATGAGAGATCAAGGACACAATTCCCTTTGCCATGGCCCCAAAGAAAATGAAATACCTAGAAATATACCTAACAAAGGAGGTGAAGGACCTCTATAAAGAAAATTATGAAACCC
>NW_003852420.1:5599324-5604468 GCF_000181295.1 Otolemur garnettii
TTCCCCACTCACCAAAATTGATCCAAGATGGATCAAGGACTTAAATTTAAGGCATGAAATGATAAAAATCCTCAAAGAAAGAATAAGAAAAACACTGGATGATATTGGCCTGGGGAAAGACTTTATGAGGAAGACTGCCATGGCAATAGCAACACCACCAATAATAAACAAATGGGACTTAATTACACCGAAAAGTTTCTGTACAGCAAAGGAGACAACCACCATAGCAAAGAGACAATCTACTCAATGGGAAAGGATATTTGCATATTTGAATCAGACAAAAGTTCAATAACCCGGATCTATACAGAACTTCAATTAATCCACAAGAAAAAAACAACAATCCCATTCATCAATGGGGAAGAGAGATGAATAGAATCTTCTCTAAAGACAACAGATGAAATGGCTACTAAGCATATGAAAAAATGCTCATCATCCCTAATTATTAAAGAAATGCAAATTAAAACTATCTTGAGATATCATCTAACCCCAGTGAGAATGGCCTATCTCATGAAATCTCAAAACTGCAGATGCTGGCATGAATGTGGAGAGAAAGGAATGCTTTTGTACTGCTGGTGGGACTGCAAACTAATACAACCTTTTTGGAAGGAAGTATGAAGAAACCTTAAAGAACTCAACCTAGACTTTCCATTTGATCCTGCAATCCCATTACTGGGCATCTGTCCAGAAGGAAAAAAAAAAACCTTCTATTATAAAGACACTTGTACTAGGCTGTTTATTGCAGCCCAATTTACAATCGCTAAAATGTGGAAACAGCCTAAATGTCCTTCAACCCAGGAATGAATTTGCAAGCTATGGTACATGTATACCATGAAATATTATTCAGCCATCAAAAAATGGAGATTTTACAGCATTTGTAATAACTTGGATGGAGGTGGAACACATTATTCTTAGTGAAGCATCACAGGAATGGAGAAGAATCCTATGTATTCAACTTTGATATAAAGACAATTAATGACATGGTGGGGCATGGGGAAAGGGGAGACCAGACAGAGAAGGAGGGAGGGGGTGTGGGCAAGGAAAAAAAAAGAAAGAAAATAGTGACTAATTCTCACATAAATTGGATTTAATTTTGACCAAAGTACACTACTTAAACATTAATGTTTAATTCAACATGTTAATATGTTGTTTATCATATTGCATCCTCATTTATAAGTGAAATATGTTTGTAATTTCCCCTTTATAATAATATATTTTCTCCAATTTTAATATCAAGTGTATCCAGATTAAGTAGAATGATTTTGAAGTATTTTTTCTTTCTCTATTGCCTATAAGATTTGGCATGATCTGTTTTTTTGAAATTATCTTTTACTCTTATTTATAAATATTAGTTATCTATTTTTTGAGACTTTGGAAAAAACAAAAGATGAAGTTAACTGATGACTCCATACTGAACTTCAGAGTCAAAGCGTTCTATAATAGACATACTCCTACCTGACAATGTCTCTTTGCATCATTATTATTATTATTGCGTAATATTTTGATGCAGCAATCATCTGATTTCTTTTCTGACTGTATTTATCGTTATTCATTCTTTATGAAGTTTTTGTTTTCAGTCCTTATGTTAAACATTGTTATAGTTATTAAATTTTAAGCCTTTTTAATTCTGTGAAGGCAAAAGGAAACCTCATAAATATATGTATATGTAACAAAAAATATATATATATAGTAATAAAAAAAAAAAATCAAAGCCAGAAGCGGGTACTCTGAAAAGTCAAATGAAGTTAATAAATCTCTCATAGAATTAATCAGTAATCGCCCCTTTAGAAGGCTCAAGCTTGGCTGTCAGAATATTTGGAAGCAGGATATAAAAGCTATTGAGGCTGAGAGCTGGAAGCCTGACGTCCTAAAAGTACAGAGAATAAGGACAGCTGGGAGCGAACTCACTAGTTAGTCAAACCAGAAGTTGTGAAGAACTACAACTTACAGATCTCTGTATCCTGTCAGCACATAATACAGTGCTTGACACATAGTTAAGTATACAATTTGTAGATATCCTCATGTAGTATTTTCTGGTTGATATGGGCAAATTTGTCTATAACCAAAACTATAAATTTCTTAGGGCAGGAGCTATTCAACAGAGCTTTTTATTTCATTCTTCCCTTGATAAACTACAACAGAAAGTGGCAACTAAAAAAAAAAAAAATTCTCTGCTTACTGACCAAGGGAAATGAGCAACATGGAAACACGCTCTCCATCCAAGACCTCGGAAGGACCAGGGAAGGAAGAACACGGGGCAGTGAGCGAGAGCTTGCAGTCACCAAAACCACCAAATTTGTGTCAGACGAGGTTGCGGGTTCTGAAGTTACATGTACCACCCACAAGGTGGTAGAATCCCAAGCCATGAAATGAATATAAATTCTGGGCCCAAACCACTGAAATGCCAATGGCTCTAGCAGAAGTAAATTCTGAAACTGGTCAAATGCTCTGCAGGAATTATATGTCTTTCCACTTATGTGTTTGTGTGTGTGTGTGTGTGTGTGTGTGTGTGTAAGGCCAAGGGGGTGGAGGGGAGAATTCCACTGAAAAGAAGTATACAATCAAAAATTACAAACTCATAAATAATCTGTCCATTTCAATGACCCATGTATTCCACACTTAGTAAATAATCATGGAAATAGAAGAGATTATAAAATAAATTATGTTAAAATTATGAAAAAGATAAAAAGAAATGGAACCATATTAGAAAAATAGAACAACTATAAACTACACTTGATCTTAGCCAAAAGGCTGAGAAATGATTAGAGCAAGTATATAAAAAAAGAACTGGTAGAATCTGAATTTCAAAACAATTCAAAATTTAATTCTCACATGAAAAATACAATCCCTAAAAACAAACAGGTTAAAGGGAAGATTAAATACAGATAAAGAGATTTCAGCGAACTGGAAAGGGTCCAATTAAAACCCACCCTGAACGTAATACAGAGAGATAAGGGAAGAAAAATAGGAAAGGGCAGTGGTTATGTAGCCCTCACACAAGCCTCCTGGAGCAGGGTTCACTGGAGAAGACACATGGGGACAGGAGCAGTAGCAGGGGTCCAGGTCACATGCTGCCCAAGACATTGTGGGACAGCACACAGACATCTGGCAAAACTCAATGTCAGACATTTAAAGAAACCCCAATGTGTGGGTCATGGAACTTTTAAGGAAGGTGCATGATTAGGGAAAGCACTGGGCCTTGTCTGTGTGATCAGAAGTAAAAATATAATCACAAAGTGATGTGTCAGAACCCTGTTTCTATCTCTATCCTATTATACCCATGGTTGGGGTAATTCCCCTGCCTGCCATTATCTGGAAGCTATTTATTATAAGCCTTGCCCGTTGAGCTGTAAGATGGAGCAAAATGATAGCAGAATCTGCCACTTACATATGCATGGCTTAGAAAGCAACAGACTCATGTCTGCCATAATTAGGGAACTAAGGTCCAAGCTTTGTGGTTGACCAGGATGGTCTGCTCTATCCAGTTACAGCCAGTTTTGACAAAACTTTGCAAGAGGCTCAGTCTTTTTCTGAGTGGACAGCTTTCAGGGGCTTGGATAAATTAATCTCATTCCTCCAGCATATAAGAAACAATCATGTGAAACTAACTAACAAATTTCAAATAACAGTTCCAGAAAAAGGGAACAGAGAGAATTAGGAGAAGCAGTGTCTGAAGAGAATATGGTTGAGAATTTTCCAAAATTTATGACCTGAATCTTCCAATCTTACCTTGCATCCTAAGCCAGAAAAATAAGAACAAGTCTACATCTAGAGATTTCATAGCGAAACTACAGAGCATCAAAGACAAAAATAAAATCTTAAGAAAAGACAAACAGCCAGGTGTGGTGGCTCACACCTATAATCCTAGCACTAAGGGAGGCTGAGGCAGGAGGATCACTTTAAGCCTTGGAGTTCGAGGCTACAGTAAACTATTATGATACCACTGTACTCCAGCCTGAGCAACAGAGCAAGACTATGCCTTCCCCCAAAAGACAAATAACAAAGAAAGAACTCTTAACTACACTGACAATGGACTTATGTGGTAACTAGCCTCCACAGATGCAATCCAATAATTCTCTCCTTCCCTGTAATCACTCACTGCTTCTCATGTCAAGACTCACAGCTTCTTCCCTTGACTCTACGCTAGCTCTGTGAGTGCTCTGACCAACAGCAGGCAGCACAGGCAACACCTGAGTCTTCTGAGCCTAGGCCTTCATTTATTTTTTTTTCTTTGTTTGCTTGGGTATTTTGAGACAAGGTCCTGCATCATCATAGCCTACTGCCACCTCAAAGCCCTGGACTAAAGCAATCCTCTTCCCTTAGATTCTTAAGTAGGTGAAACTACAGGTGTGGGGCACAAGACCCAGCTAATATTTTCCTTTCTTCTTCTTCTTCTTTTTTTTTTTTTTTTGGTAGAGAAAGGGGTTAAGGGGTCTCACTGTTTTACTCAGACTGGTCTTGAACTCTTGGCCTTGAGAATCCTCCCATCTAGACCTCCCAAAGTCCCAGGATTATAGGTGTGAGCCTGACCCAAGTATAGGAGTCTAAAAGACTGACAAATTATACTTCTTTCTTCTTACAAGTCTTACCCTAGGACACTATCCTTCAAAACTTAGCCTTCATGCTAGAAGCCCAAGCCACACAGAGCAGCTCTGTGGCTGAGAACTAAAGGACAACACTTAACATACCAGTAAAGACTCCAACCACAGGCAGCAGCAAGCGCCAGCTGCGTGACCACGCACCCGGATGTGCCAGCTACACTGCATCCCTAGATAACTGCAGCCCCAGCCAACATCAAAAGGAGAAATCATTCAACTGAGGTCAGCCTGCAGAATTATTAGAGGAGATAAACAGGCTAGTGTTTTAAGCCGCTAAGTTTTAAAGTGGTTCTTAAGCATCCGTAGATAACAAAATTTCTCAGAAGCAATTAACAGATACCAGAAAACAATAAAAAAAAAAAATCTTTAAAGTGCTGAGGGAAAATAACACTCAACCCAGAATTCTAAGACCAACTAAATACCTTTCTAGAGACCAGAAAACATTTTTAAACAGACAACAGTGAAAGTGCACTACTTCTGCACCCTCACAGAAGAAATACTAAAGAACATATGGATATAAGAAATAATTGTAAGTAATAAAATTTGTAA
>NW_003852420.1:5604576-5609925 GCF_000181295.1 Otolemur garnettii
AACTAACTACTGCACTTTATATTTTGACACTTTCAACTTGTCCTTAAGATAACACCAGCATACAAAAAATGTCCTAAAGAACAGCCAAGACACGTGAAAGCATCTCCAAAATCTTATACTCACTATTTATTGATTCCTGCCCTCTCTTTCCCTACCACAGCTGAGAAAGTCTCAGCCCCAGCCATCAAGGGACAGAAAAGGGACACAAAAAAGAGGAAAATGACAGAGGGCCGCAAGGCAGGAGAACTCGCCCCCGGCACTCAGCCCGGTACAGCATCTGCTGCCTGTTTCTTTCACTTTGATCTTTTATCTGCTTTGACATAATCAGAAATCATGCCACAACATGCAATGAGAACGATAATCTTTAACATTAAGAACCATGTTATGACAAAAAAGCAATGTAAAAGAGGCCTGCATGAACAAACTCTCATAACCATAGGAACTATTAATCTTCTCCCCCATTTCATTCTTAAAATATAAATTTTCAACATGCCTCCTCAAAACTTTCAGAGTTGAAAGTAATGAAATTTGTATTTTTTTTTATAAACTATTGGGATTTTTAAGTTATCATAATTGTACTAGCTAGGATCTTTAACTTTACTAAGAGTGGTGGTAATGAGTACATTTATTTCATAATTAATTTATAGATAATGCTTTTGTTTCCTCACAAAATTGATATATTTGTCCCAATGTTATCTTCAATGATGATGTCAATGTTTTGCCTATAGTTGATGTTCTGTAAATATTCATGGAATTAGGGAGCCTGAAATAAAAAAAAAAAAAACCTTTCAGAGTCCCAAATGTAAAGAGGAGAAATGTTCTCTCCAAGTAGTTGTTCATGCCTGTAGTCCTAGCACTCTGGGAGGCCAAGATGAGAGGATTGCTTGAGCTCAGGAGTTTGAAACCAGCCAGACACTCTGTCTCTACAAAACTTAGCCTGACACTTTAGCCTGACTATAGTCCCAGCTACTCAGGAGAATGAGGCAGGACAATCGCTTGAACCCACCAATTTGAGGTTGCTGCAAGCTATGATGACACCACTGCACTCTACCTGGGGCAACAGAATGAAACTGTCTTTAAAAGAAGGAAAAAAAGTTTGTCTGTTTTTGAGCACTTTATCAGTTACTCTAATTTTTCAGAAGAATCAAAATGCAGGCACAATGGATGAGAAGGTTTTGCAAACTCCAAAACTCTGAGTCTTCTCATTCTGGAATTGGGCATTAACTGATTAGGCCTGTAATGTGACAGCAGGCGATGGCAAGAAGCTCCTCAAAGCTGCTCTTCCAACCCAGAGTTAAGAACACAAGGCCATTGTATGTTCTTGGCCAGTAGCAATCATGGTAGGGATAAAAGACTCTCCGTTTGATGCAGACACAATTATAAAATTTAGCAATCAAATGGATAAATTGTTTTTATTTTATATAGGAAATTGTCTTCTAAAACTAAAATACGTGAATTGTCAGAAAATATAATCTCAGTTTGTATTAGTTTTTGAATGCTCCCCTGAGGCAGGGTAACAATACATAAAATGAATAAATGGAAAGTAAACAACAAAAGAGCAGAAGGTAAATTCACAACTTCAGTTTTTAATTAACACAGGACTTAGTTATACCAGAAAGTGATTAGTCATTTTGTGAAAGGCTTAAACATTACTTACTTTAACAGCAAATTTCTTAGATGCCATTGCTTACTGATTCCACGATAACTTGAGACCTTTACAAGAGAGAAAAAAATAAAGTTATATCAAAATCTCTTTTTATTTGTATATTATAGAGGGGAATGGTTGTCTGAATGATAAAATATCAACAGGTATTTGGGAAATGAATGCTCACTTATAATTATCCTTAACCAAAACACTATTAACTTAAAAACTACCCACAGAAAGAAAAGTACAGGCCCAGAGGGCTTCCCTGACGTACTCTACCAAATGTTTAAGGAAGAGTTAATAAAAACCCTTCACAAACTCTTTAAAAAAATAAAAGCATAAGAAAAACTTCTCAAATCATTCTAAGAAACCAGTATTATCTTGATACCAATAACAGAGACATCTCAAGAAAACTACATACCAATATCCCTTGTGGAGGACACAAAAAATCATCAACAAAATACTAGCAAACCCAACAGAGCAACATGAAAAGGGTTATTTTATATACTATACGACCAGGTTAGATTTACCCCCAGGAATGCAAAGGTGGTTTAACAACTAATTAATCAAAATAAATACCATATTGCCAGAATAAAAGAAAAAACACAAATAATCATCTCAAATACAAAAGAATTATTAAATCAAGTCAAATGCATTTTAAATCAAATCTCTAAAAATAGCCAGGCATTGTGGTGGGCGCCTGTAGTCCCAGCTACTTGGGAGGCTGAAGCAAGGGAACTGCTTGAGCCTAAGAGTTTCAGGTTGCTGTGAGCTGTGATGCCACAGCAATCTACTGAGGGCTGTCCCCCTCCCCCTCCAAAAAGTGAATAAATTAGTACTCTCACTCACTGCTGATAAGAATATAAAATGTTGCAGCCACTTAGGGCAATAGTTGGGTAGTTCCTCAAAATTTTAAATAGACTTGCTATATGATCCAGCATTTCTATTCCTAGGTATTATCCAAGAAAAATAAAAACATGTCCCTAAAAAAAATATACAGGAATGTTGACAGAAGCATTATTAACAACAACCAAAAAGTGGAAAACAACCCAAAAGTCCATCAGCTCATGAATGGACAGACAAAATGTGGCGTATCCAATAAAACAGAATACTGTTTGGCAATAAAAAGGTAAATACTCCCCTTTACTGTGCTCAGCCAGGCAACTGCCCTCTTCTACCCCAGCAGAAGCCTGGAGTATTGTCTGTAGTGGCTAAGACAGAAGTTCTCTGGTCTGGAAAGCACCAGACACATCATAAGGTGGAGATTATTCTACTGAAAACAGAGATTTAGTCAGCATGCCTCTCTACTCCGCCTAACTCTCCACACAGGATATCGAAACTTCCCTATTCAGGGAATTAAACTAACCTAAAAGGCAGAATCTAAAAAATACTGACATCAGGGGTTCCCCAAGGAAGCAGCCTAGACAGATGGTTCTAAAGTGAACTCCACAACCACAAGGCCACACCCATGTGCAGACATCTAGTCACCTTTGTAATATCCTGTTCTCAAACATTACACGAGTAAACCACCAGGAACTACCTAACATCTAAAGCCAGATTCTATCAAGAAAAATAAACAGACCCAAAAAAATAGTTAGCTGAAAGAGACTACGGAGAGAGAAGGAAAC
Source organism: Otolemur garnettii (assembly GCF_000181295.1). Taxonomy (NCBI): domain Eukaryota; kingdom Metazoa; phylum Chordata; class Mammalia; order Primates; family Galagidae; genus Otolemur; species Otolemur garnettii. Next base: position 5,607,850 of record NW_003852420.1, read on the forward strand.
TTTTTTTATATAAATGAAAACTATTAGGGGAATTGGGCATACTACATCCATAAAGTAAAAAATAACTAGATAAACAGAACTTTCAGAAAACAAATTAAAACCACAATAGCTGAAATAAAGAGAAAACTTAATAGGAGTGAGAAATTAAGTCTCTTAGAAACTTCAGCAAAAATAAGAGAGAGAAAAAATAAAAAAGAGCACCTTAAAATTAAAGGGCCAATATGGCAGGACCAACACAGGAAAATTAGGGTAGAAACAGACCTGTTTTAGGGCATCTATCGTAGTGAAATTTTAAGCACTGGGAACAAAAAGAACCTTCAAAAAGTTTTTTGGGAGAGTCTGGGGGTAGGAGGTAATAAGGAGCCAGAACTGACTTTAACTGCCTCAAGCAACTCTGGAAGCTAAAAGGCAATTCAGAAATATATTATCTTAAAAATTCTGACAAAAACTGCTTCTACCCTCCCACTATATTTAAACTTCAGGGAGGGGAGAAAAAACATTTTTAGACATGCAAGTGCTTAAAAAATACATGTCCCACGCATCCTTTCTCAGGAAGCTACTGAAGATGTGCTTCACCAAAATGAGGAAATTAACCAAGAAAGAGGAAGATGCAGAAAAACAGGAAGGGCAGAGGAAAGGAGGAAACAGGAGAAAGGCAGAGGAAAGCTGAGGGTCTGGAGGAGGAGACCCTGCAGGAGAGGCGTGGGCACAGGGGGAACTGCTGGTCCACATGCAGCAGGTTACAGCCAGCAGTCTGCAGCATACAGATGAACTTCAGACAACTGGTGGAATAGGAGACTGAATTAGGACAGGTACAGGAAAAGCTACACAGCTGAACATCAGTAACAAGGCAACTACTGACTGCACACTGAACAAGAACTTGCAGAAAATAAAAAGCAAAGAGTACTTAAGACACAGCTCAGTTACAATTAGCATTTACAGCCATAACAGCAAACAGTGAATCTTGACCTAAACAATATTATGTTTACAATGATATTAGGAGGATGGGAAATACACATGTATGTATGTACGTACACAAGGTGGGGGTATAGGGATAAAAGGGACCAAAGCTCTCTTCAATGGTAATGGAAGGTTTCCGAAGCAAGGGTAAGACCAGTAAAAACAGCCACAACAGTTATAATAAAACAGAAATATATAGCAAGTAATTTAGTGACAGGGATCCAATGTTTTTTTTAATTCTTATTTCTTTGCTTTTTTGTTGTTGTTGTTGAGACAGAGTCCCACCCTATGTCCTGAGCAGAGTACAGTGGCGTCACAGCTCATGGCAACCTCATACTCCAGCTGAGGGCATCCCCCTGCCTACATTTATTTAGGAGTCAGGGTCTCACTCTCACTCAAGCAAGTCTCGAACTCCTGAGCTCAAGCAATTCTCCCTCCTCAGCCTCCCACGGTCCTGGGATAAAAGGTGTGAGGCACCACGCCTGGCTCAATTTTTTCTTTTTTTTTCTTTTGAGACAGAATCTCATTCTGTTGCCCTAGGCTAGCGTGCCCAGGCATCAGCCTAGCTCACAGCAACCTCAAACTCCTGGGTTAAAGTGATCCTCCTATCTCAACCTCCTGAGTAGCAGAGACTACAAGTGCCCACCACAATGCCTGGCTAATTTTTCTACTTTTTTTTAGTAAAGACATGGTCTCACAATTGCTCAGGCTAGTCTTGAACTCCTGAGCCTTAACCTCCTGGAATGCTACAATTATGGGTGTGAGCCACTGCATCCAATGGAACCCAATTCCTAACAAGCTAAACTCTGCCCAAACCTGAAAACAAGGTGAAGAGGGCTCACAAGCGTGGAAGAAGGAGGGACCATCACTTCCAAGCCTTATACATGGGACCGCTCACCTGTCAACATCATTTACGGGCTACCCAGGCACTATTAGAGCAGCACTGTCCACACAAATACAAATGCAAACCACAAAGGTGACTATAAATTTTCCACTAGCTGTTTTTAAGAAAACAGCACATAAAAACAAGTGAAGGTAATTTCAACAATATATTTTATTTAATCCAATATATCCAACGTGTTTGCATTTCAATATGTGATCAATTAAAAAAAGGTT
>NW_003852420.1:5611353-5613401 GCF_000181295.1 Otolemur garnettii
AGCTACCTTCACTTTTTGAAGTCTGGATTCTTCATAAGGTATCATCAAAGACCAATCTCAAAAATTACCACCTATGGGAATCCAAAACAGAAAAACATCTATTTTTGAATACAAAATAATGTGGTCTGCTAAAGTGAAACGGGCTACACAATCAAAAGGAAATATATATTTTGAATATTTATATCATGAGTATTATGAGCCATTCTGCCTCAATGTATATAAATTTTTCACTTGTGTCCACAATGTTTGGATACAAAAAGTCACAAGTTTATGTCTCAAAGAGATCTTACAAACCATCTACTCCCAGCCTTGCCATTTATTCTCCTAATGAGAACTTATGGGACCTGTCCAGGGTCTCATAGCTGATAGCCTAGCCAAGGGCTAGATAGGGCCCAGAGAGGGCACCATCTGTCACCTGCACAACGGCCAAGGTCAACCTCTAACTAGACAAAATAGGTGTGACCTTCCTTAACTTCCCACCAAAGCACTAATTCCCACTAATTTAGTTGAGTATGACTTAAACTAAAGCTACACGAGTAGTGGCTCTCTCCTACTAACCAATAAAAGAGAAAGAGATAGAAACTCCATAGTTGAAGAAAATGTAGTTTGAATGAATTTATCATTGTCATGTAATATGGTACCCCTTTTTCATATACATAATATAAATAAATGAATTCCACCGAGATAAAGCTCATAAACATCTGAACAGCCAGATGCACAGACCTTGAGCTTACATATTTGCTAAGGTCATTTCAGATAAAGAAAGCATCTTTCCGTTGGTTCTTTACAGAATTAGGCACAAGTGCTGGGAAGGAACTAAATGATGAACTGAAATCTGAACTAAACTAAATCAATTTGCTAAACCCCAAATATGGTAAAATCTTCCTTAACCTATGACGGAAAAAGTACTCTCTCTTAAGTGAGCAGCCCTCAGAGCAATGTCTAACACTAGAGGGTGCTCAAGAAAAATCTGCAGATGAAGGAATGTTCCAGACAATTGGAGCTAAATCGTGCATACACACAACCTTTTCATTTTTGCCATTTTTAGAGAAAATTTCCAAAAATATACTGAATCTTTACTGATGTTTATAAAAATACCACATATTGAGTATTTCTTTTGATATTCCACATGAAAATTATCATCTATCATCACACCAGGCAATATGTATATTATCACCGCTCTGAGCTGCTGGCTCTTACAGAGAGCCACTCACCAGCAGCCCTAAGGAGACTCTGTCTGCTCCTGTGGACTTCCCATGAGCTGTCAGGGTGCCTGTCTCCTGCAGCTCCCTTTCTTATCTTTTAACCTTCACCAAACAGGCACAGAAAACTAAGGAACTAAGGCCAATGGAATGTTTTCCAAGCCACTGTTACATGGATTTGAACAGACTTCATTCAGTGTGAAGGTTTTGAGCCATATGTTTTAGATATTAAAATGACTATTACCTCTACTTCAGGGTTAAAGTTTCTATAACGGCGAAATCACTGTCACGGTACACTAGAAAGTGTCCCCTGGATACGAGCCTCACAATTTAATTCTTCCTTCCTCAGCAGAACAGTGAGGGTGGACAGGCTTACCTCTATCAGTACACTCCATTTCTCTAAAATCCAACAGTAGTTCAAGGAACAAATAAAGCCAGCATACAGATTCTTCCAGAGGAAGGAGTAAGAGAGAAATCACTCCATGCTCGTTTTACGGAGCCCTAGAATTTCTTAATCTAAAAAAATTTAAAAAGCTACAAAAAACATAGCAAACTTACTTAATCGTGAACCCTAGAAGTAATTTCTTTGAAACAGGTGGAAAACGTGGAATTTAAAATATAATTTCAACTAGCATCCACAAATAAAAATTATCTAGGAAAAAACTTAGTATACATGCAAAAACTTCTCAACTTGATTTGCTAACTTACTGCACTTACATAATCTTGAACAGGAAACCTGAACAAAGAGAGGCCCAAGATGCTTCTAGAAAAGGAGGAAAAAAATAAAAACAGAGGAGGGAGTTTGTCTTACAAACTACTAGTAGTTGTAGCAAAAGTGCTACAATG
>NW_003852420.1:5613797-5616256 GCF_000181295.1 Otolemur garnettii
GTGGCTTGTTTTAAACATGCACTTACTATACAACCCCCAAATTCCACTCCAGAGAATTTGTGCAGAGAAATGAAAACTTAAGCTCTAAATAAATAAAAGCTTAAATAAAAATCTGTATACAAATGTTCATAGAAATTTTAATTCTTATAGCCCCAAACTAGAAACAACCAGATGTCCTTTAATGAGTGAACTGTGTAACTGTGGTCCACTTACACCTAGGACTATCACTCAGTACCGAGAAGGAATAAACTGCTAGGACATGCAACAACTTGGACAGATCTTAAGGGAATCATTTTGAAAGAAAAAAAAACAGCAATCTCAAAGGTTACAAATTGTATGATTCCATTTACGTAACATTCTTGAAATAAAAGTACAGATGTGAGAAAGGATCAGAGGTTGCTGGTTAATGGGTTAAATCTAATAAATTCTGTGCAATAAGCCTGTGTCAATTTTCTAGTTTTCAAATCTGTACAATAGTTCCACAAGATGTTACCACTGGGGGAAACCGAGAGAAAGGTACCTCCCTGTACATTTTTGTCAACTTCCTATGAATCTATAATTATTTCAAAATAAAAGGTTTAAAAAAATTAAAACTTCTCTTCACCAAAATACACCATAAAGAAATGGGGGAGAGTCATCACAAACTGGGAGAAGATATTCGCAAGACGTATAACCAGAAAAGGACGTGCACCCAAAATAAAACAACCCAACAGAAAAATGGGCAAGGTGGTGCCCAGAGTGAGGTGCCCTGTCTCCCAGCAACGACTCTAGCAAGGCTGTGGGGGTGGAGGGAGAGCCTCCTGTCCCTTCCATTACTTGTGCCTGGATAGCTACTATGCAACATCCAATCAGGAGCCTCTGCCCGCCTCTGGAAGCTAGAGGGCATGTGTCCCTCACTATTCTTCTATAAAACCTTAGAAGGGTGATGTCTAAACACAGAAAACCCATTCACCAGAGAATCCATGGAGAGCCCCTGCCCACTTCCTTTATTGCAGACACACAGTCTGTCATCTGGGATAGAGAGATGACAGTCATGGATTGTCCCGTCTCCCACCATGGATGGAATCCTTTCTACAAGAAGGAAAAACCACAGCATGAAGCTATGGTCTGAATGTTGGTATTCCCTGCTCCAGACTGATGTGTTAGAACTTAATACCCAATTAAGAAGTGGGGTCTTGGTGAAGTAACAAGTAACGAGGGCTCCATCCCCATGAATGGGATCAGTGCCCTTATAAAAAAGGCTCAAGCAATCTCCCCAAGCCCCAGCCCCTCCATGAGTATGCACCAAAGAAGGTACCATCTTTCAAGCAGAATGCAAGCCCTCACCAGACACTACATCTGCTGGTGCCTTGATCTTAGACTTATTACTCTCCAGAACTGTGAACAAGAAGTTTATATTGTTCATAAATTACCCAGTAGAAAGTATTTTGTTACAGAGCTTAAGTGGACTAAGACACACGGTGATGCCAGGAGGTCTTGACTTCAAAGAGGATTATCCTGAAGAGCTCCCACAACCCAAGCCTCTTAAAGGTACCATCTGTCTCTAACCTTACACTTCTCTGTACCCAAAACCATCACTAGAGGGGTGCCCCTGCCCACACCTCCATCTAACAGTGCAGGCAACTTCACGTCCGTGATGCCTCCACATGACCAACTCTGGCACGTGTAACTGACATCAGCTCCAGCTCTCCTGCCTTCACCATGCAAGCGGTGTGTGCTGTGAAATGTCCTAGATCACACAGGATGACTTATTCTCTGAGACCCAAGGCAGATGCCACCTGATCCTCTATGAACCTCCAGAGTGAATTACTCCCTCTCTGGGGCACGTCTGCACCACTCTACTCACACACTTAGCTCACTGAATTACACCTACCTCTGGTCTCCTTATAAGCTTCCTGGAATGGACCCTATCCCCTTTAATACTGGAAGCACGGTACAGGAATTCATCAGAAGTTCGCTGACTTGGCTCCACTGATGTTAATAAATCAGACTGTATTAATTTATTTTTTTAGATTTATACACACTTATCTAATGCAGCTTTACTGTCCCCCTCTTAAAAGGAGGGCAAAGTATGCTGGACCTATCTCAATAAATAAATAATACTTAAGTTACATGTTCCATATGGCCAAAGTTGAGAGAATTGTATAATTCACAGAAATACATATCCAGAAGATCCTAGTTTTTAATATTGAAAACAATGGCAACAGATCAGAGGTACAGCTGACGTTTATTCCAAAAACATGAGTTTCTCAGTGACATTCTAACATTCACTTGATAGAAAAGGTATTGTGGCATCAGTTTTAAACCTGGAAACAATTGAGGCTTTTCTATACCTGTTTTACTGATCATTAAAAATTAAAAATGTCACCAGGGCATGGTAGCTCACACCTTTAATCCCACCATCTTAGGAGGCCAATGCAGGAGAATCGCTGGAGGCTGGGAATTAAGGCCAGCCTGGA
>NW_003852420.1:5616917-5618687 GCF_000181295.1 Otolemur garnettii
AAAAAAAAAAGTGGTTGTCCTATCATTTAAATACAAAGCAGAGATAAACTCTAATAAAGAAAGTCAGTGACCTTCTAGATTATTCTGTGGGAAAATCTAAGGCTCTCTGACATTCACATTTGTCTTCTTTTTAGTGTTGCTGGCCTGTGTCACAAGTGAAGGCAACTACACCACTTAAAAAAAAGAACAGAAAATCAGAACAGCTTCTAATCTCTGGATTTCAAATTTTATCTAGAAAATTACTGTTTCCTTCTATCATCTTTAAAAAGTTGAGTAGTTATGGCAGCAAAAACAGAAATCAGGGCCTTAGAACTTCTTTAGTTACAACTATAATTCAAGGATAAGAAATCATTTCATTGCTATACCCACCCCCAAACACGCACATTGAATTTATCACCAAAACAATCAATACAATGGAAGGAATGATAAACTTTAACAAAAGACCAAGGAACAATGACAAATGAGGAAAGGGCTTAGTGTAAACGACTTCAAGTTTGAAAAGACAACTTCAGGGTAAAAAGGAATGGGCTTTGCTATTATTCCCATGGTAATTCTGAATGCAGCTAGTACAAGACACAACAAAACAAAAAGATAAACAAGTAAGCTCCAACAATGGAAAGAGGATAATGCAAATGATAAAAAAAAAAATTAGGATTTTTTTTCTTATCTTTCCTTTGTCATTAAATGTAGATGGAACATTGAAATCCTCCACAAAAATTAATTCCATGGGACAGTTCTACCTTCCAGTCACTCTATACCCTCAGCCATCAGCTGACCCCTGCTCTAAGGGTCCCCTTTCTGCAGAAAATCCCTACTAGACAGACCACGGGATACTTCCCTATTAAGCAACATCTAATTTCTTTTTTTTAAAAGTCTTCCTTCAAGCTCCAGAGCCATTGATACAAAAGCTTTATTGAAACTAAATACATAATACATAAATTGAGATTAAGACAATATAGGAGTCAGCATAATCATATTCTGCTCCTTGGCCGGTTGAGGCATCTCAGTGGCTGAGCCTAGTCACGACACTAACCCACAGGTGACAGTTCACTCATGACTTCAAGATTTGAAGCTGATTCTTCTGGATTTCTACAATTATTAAATGCATGTCTGAGTGGTCTGTCTTTATTCCGTTGTGTTTTGAGGGCTGGCTGGGACAGGATTAGGGTTCTTTGTCCATGGCAACTGATTTTATGCTAGGAGAGGCATGTTGGATGCTGCAGATGTAAATATCTCCGTCTTCTGCCCGAGCTGACAGGGAGACCCAGGAAGGAATTATGGTCTCAACTAGACTTGGGTTCCAGTAGGTACTGCCAGTCTCCCTCACTGCAACTTGGCTCTGAGGGGGGGAAGGTGGAAATCTCCAGCATCCCAGCCTTGTCCCTGAGTGCTAACATCCATCCCTACTGTCTCAACAGAGCTCTGGTTGTATAGTGCTCATCTGAAGGTAGATACATCTGGACAGTTCTGGTCCAACACGGCAGGAGGTGGATGTCACACCTTCCCCACTGGCGCACTTGTCTGTTCACAAGCAAATTCTAGCATTCTTGGTCTGAAAGACACTGCTGAGAAGCCTGTACCAGGAGTTGCGGAGAAGAGTAGACATCCACAATGACACCAGCCATCTCCAAGCTAACTCCGTTCAGCTGCTCAATCTGTCTTCTCCAGACTAGCGTGAGTCCCCTGCCAGAACGGTCCACCTTTACCCCTCCGGCCCAGTCACTCTCTACACAGGAGAAGCTAGTTTCATCTCGGAGCTTCTTTTTTTTT
>NW_003852420.1:5618999-5627535 GCF_000181295.1 Otolemur garnettii
CTCAGAGCTTCTTGAAGGGTGCCTCAGCCACAGCCTTGGTGAATGAGCATGCAGAGTGGGCTAGTTCTTTCCAGCTCTGTACAATTTTAACCTGGGCTTCTGTGTGTAGCTGCAGATCCACCAGTGCCTCTTCCATGTGGACCCTGGACACCATGGACCCCACATTGGCCTTCGGTTGTCTCAGCTGCTGCTTCTCCTTGGCCTGTTTATTTGCTACTCCCTGTTTCTTTCTCCTCGGGGGATTCTGAGGACTGAAGCATTTCTCCTGATCCACAATCACCAGTGACAGAGCGTTCCCTGCTGTTTGCAGTGACGTCAGTTACAAAGCCCTGAAGAGTTTCCTTCCCTTTTTCAGGATTGTCCACTTCCCTGTTTTAAGTTGTAGATCATGGATACAAACACCTCCACCAGAAGCAACACCAGGACCATTTGCTCCTCCACCGGGTCCTCTTTGTCCTCAGATGGTCCAGTCCTTCTCCTCCAAGTGATACTGCAAGGCACGACCTGTGCCTCAATCACACGGCAGCACCCCATGGACTGTAAAGCACCGAGGAGCTGGCCCCCTTTTACTTCCATCTGTAAAAGCACTGCAACAGACGGGAAAGGGACTATTGGGGGGGGGGGGTCCAGCCAGAAAGCAAAGACTCAGCCCAGGGTGAAGACAGATGCTGGGAGGACTGGATCCAGGACCACGATGATGTGTTTTAAGCACTCCTCTGGTCTCTGGGATTTCAGTCTGTTAACCAGTGATGCCTTCTCCTTTCTGGTCTCAGAGTGCTTTCCTTCTGGCTTGCTTGTTCCTGCTGCCAGCATCTCTGCAAATCTCTTCCCTGGACCTGCTGACTATGCTTGGTTTTCTTCTGAGATGGGAGGGCGTCAGAATTTGTTTTGGTTATTATCAAGCTGTTGGTCTGGACAGGACAGGCAGACTAGTAGATTGGAAGCTGATGGCAGTTTATCTAAGATAGGGTCCTTGTTATCTGATGTACTCCTCTCTGGGGTATCATGGAGGGGAATATCAGGGACCTTTGGAAAGGAATCCTTTTTCCACTCACCTGATGCTCCATTATCATTATTATTATTATTATCATCATTTTAGAGACAGAGTCTCACTTTGTTGCCCTCAGTAGAATGCTGTAGCATCATAGCTCACAGCAACCACCAGCTCCTGGGCTTAGGTGATTCTCTTGCCTTAACCTCCCAAGTAGCTGGGACTACGCCCAACTATTTTTTTTGTTGCCGTTTGGCTGGGTCTGGGTTTGAACCTGAGACCCTAGGTATATGGGGCCAGTGCCCTACTCACTGAGCCACAGGTGCCACCCACTCCTTCATTATTTTGATGGTCCAAAACACTTTTAAGTAGGTAGCTAGAAGCTTATGGGTCAAAAACTTATATGTAGGCCTCTCAGCCAGGGGAATATATACCACTGCATCCTTACTTTGACTGCTTACTACTCTGCCTGGCTCTGTTTGTGTGACAGTTTCAGCTGTGTTCAGGATAGGCAGTGAATCTTTCACTAATCTTTCAACTAGTGATGGAGGATAGGAGGCATCAGAATCTGAAGTGTCAACCACAATCTTCTCCTCCCTCTCAGGCTGCCTTGTTTGTTGAAGATGGTTCCCTCTTGAGAAAGGCAAATGTTGGCAACTCCTCAGTCACTCTCACTGGATTCCAGTGAGAGAGATGACTTTTTTAGTGCCATCAATACACAGTATTAAATTAATTCCCTCCGATTTCTTGAGCCATCGCAACATCTAATTTTTATTTAATATCAATCAGAAGCAGACATAGGCACTCACACCTGATGCAATCACTTCTCAGGCTCCAGTAAAACACATCCCTTCACATTCTGCCTCGTCACGCAACAGGCCAGTCACTCCTTTAAGTCTCTCCTTTTCTTCTTTTATGTTTCTTCTCTGAGACAGGTCCTGCTCTGCCATCCAAGCTGGAGTGCAGTGGCCCATCCTCCTGCCTCAGGCTCCCAAATAACTAGGACTACCGGCATACGCCAACACATCTGGCTAATTTTTTATTTTAATTTTTTGTAGAGATAGGGTCTCACCATGATACCTAGGTTGGTCTTGAATTCTTGGGCTTGAGCAATTATCTTGCCTTGGCTTCCTACAGTGTTGGGATTACAGGTATGCGGCTTCCACCATTCCTGGCCAATCTCTGTTTTCCCTGTCTATAAAATGGAATAGTAACAACAGTTTCTATCTCACGGATCCAATCCAGACAGGTAATTACTGGGTACTGGATACACAATGGGTGCTCAGTCTGCTAAACAGAATCATATAAACACAGAGGCACGTACAGACACAAGATAATCAATCCACTTTGTAATAACCCAAGACTTCCTCTGGTACCTATTGCTTTCCAGTCACCTTTACCATAGGAAAAAAGTTCTAAATAGAGGATAAAACAAAACAGTGACACCAATGAATTTTTATGTATAAAAAATTTTAACAGCCATGTTCTATATATTATCTTATAATTAACATAAGTTAAATCCAATTTTAAACCAGCTCTAATTTATTAAAGCACAAAATATCACTACTATAATAAACATGAGTTTATTTCCTTAAAGCAAAAAAGACTTCAGAAATACAATTACATCAATTCAAAATGTAAGTAATATTCTTCCATCTACTGACAAAAGGGAGTTTTATGACATTTTAGGTTTGGCCTTATGGATCTCTACTTTGATATATAAAGAGTAGATTTCTTGGCTGGGCATGTGGCTCACACCTGTAATTCCAACACTCTGGAAGGCTGAGGCAGGTAGATTACTTGAGTTCAGGACTTTGAGAACAGCTTGAGCAACAGTGAGACCCAACTCTACCAAAAACAGAAAAAACTAGCTGGGCATCACGGCAGGTGCCTGTAGTCCCAGCTACTCAGGAGGCTGAGACAAGAGGATCACTTGAGCCCAAGAGTTTGAGGTTGCTATGAGCTATGACACCACAGGACTCTACCAAAAGTGAGACTGTCTCAAAAAAAAAAAAAAAAAGTAAATACACAGTAGATTTCTTAAAGTACATGAACTATAATTTTCAATCTCTGAAAATTAATACATAAATAGTAACACATTTTAATACAACTTAAAATGATTGGACATCAAGACATAACAATCCACTTAAAAATCAGCGCATGTATTTTGCAATTTTTTAAGTCATAACATGTTTCATTCCTAAAACATTAATTCATAAACTAAATAACAGCAAAGGTGAAAATCCAGTACAAACATACTTTATGACTGTCATCCCTTGGTTTTACTGTATGTAGAAGGCTTGGCCACCACGAACCAGTAATTAGATTTTTTTCCCAGTTCAAATAAACCAAAGAATACAACAATGTGAAAATATAATAAAAACCCAAATGTCCATCCATAAATTACAGTAGAGACACACAAAGGAACACTACTCAGCAATTAAAAAGAGTGAACTGTTGATACTCTCAAAAATAAATAAGAAAACTCTCAAAATAATTATGGCAAGGGAAAAAGCCACATTCCTGCATAAAAGCATGCAATGCAAGACTCCAGTTAAAGACCTAGGAAATGTGAACTTATCTATAGTGATATGTCAGACAATTATATATCAATAAAGCTGTTTAAAAATAAAAAAACTTTTTAAAAAAGCATCTTCAGCTCAGCACCTGTAGCTCACCTGCTAGGGTGCCAGCCATGTACACCAGAGCTGGCGAGTTCAAATCTGGCCTGGGCCACCGAACAACAATGACATCTACAAGCCCCACCCCCCAAAAAATTAGCCAGGCATTGTGGTGGGTCCCTACAGTCCCAGCAATTTGGGAGGCTGAGGCAAGACAATCGCTTAAACCCGAGAGTTAGAGGTTGCTGTGAGCTGTGACACCATGGCACTCTACCCAGGGCAACAGCTTGAGACTCTGTCTCAAAAAAAAAAAAAAAAAGCATCTTTATGTCCTGGTACGTTGTGTCTAGACCCTCTTCTTTTCCAAACAGGTGCCCATCTTGAAAAGTCATAAAATAAACTAAAAAACCTTTCTCTGGGTGTTATAAATGTATGAATACCTCAAAACCCAAAGATTTCACTGTAATAAAAATAACCACAGTCAATTAATATTTGCATAGCTGCAACTATGTGCCAGGCACTATTATAAGCACTCTTCTTATTTTAACTTTACTAGTTCTCTCATCAACCTTACATTACAGATGAGGACGCTGAGGCACCAAAGGGTTAAGTAATCTGTTCAAAGTCGCACAGCTTGTAAGGAGATGGGGGAAAGAACGGCAGAAAGGCTGGAAAACTTGGTTAGGACCCAAAACAAATAAATCCCAACTTAATCAGTTACTGGTTCACTACATGCCCAATTCAATTCTCTTCATTACCTCAAACTACTAATTATTTTAAGCAATACCATAAGAGAGAGAAAATATACAGCAACATGAAAAATGTAAATGTCATTTCTGATCTCTCATATTTCTTACTGACTCAATTCCATCCAGAGGGTCTCTCTCTAGAAATACGGGTCACCCCTGGAGTTTTGGGATTATATAGCACAGGCATGAGCTACCATGTCCAGCTCAGATGTAAACTTTTTTGTTGTTTATATTTTCTGCTTACCCATTTAAAGTTTGAACAGATGTAAACTTTTGAGCTCAACTTTTTTTTGGGGGGGGGGACAGAGTCTCACTTGGTTACCCTTGGTAGAGTGCTGTGGCTTCTTAGCTTATGGCAACCTCAAACTCTTGGGCTCAAGCAATCCTCTTGTCTCAGCCTCCCAAGAAATCAACTTTGAATAAATTAGAAGTAGGCCTGGTATGGTGGCTCATGCCTGTAATCCTAACACTCTGAAAGACCAAGGCAAGACTATCATTTGAAATCAGGAGTTAAGACCAGCCGGGACAACAGCAAGACCCCCATCTTTTCAAAACAAAACTTAGCTGATCGTGGTGGCCCATGACTATAGTCCCAGCTCGGGAGGCTGAGGCAGGAGACATCTCTTGAGCTCAGGAGTTTGAGGTTGCAGTGAGCTATAATGACACCACTATACCCTAGTCTGGGCAACAGAGCAGAATATGAAAAAAAAGAATAGTAAACAACTTTTTTTTTTTTAAAATACAAACCAGTGGTAAATCAGATATTAAGAAACTCTACATTTTGGATAATATCATAATAGAAGTTACACATAACTATACTGGAAAGAAAAAAAATCTTCCAAGTTTTTGGAATATTCACTTGGCATCATGACATCAAGCTCAATGAACTGAAAGCACAGAAAAACATGCCAAATATCTGCCACATTTGAAACATGTAATACACTGATAATATATCGTGAACTGGTTAAGAAGCACAAGTTGAAAAAAGGTAAGCATTTAGCCCATGCACTTAATCAGTACTCCCTGAACCTCAAGGTGTACTTTTTTTTCCTTTTTTTTTTTTTTTGGTAGTTTTTGGCCAGGGTTGGTTTTGAACCTGCCACCTCCAGCACATGGGGTCGGAGCCCTACTCCTTTGAGCCACAGGCACCGCCCATCAAGGTGTACTTTTTGAGGGAAATTTTTATTTAGCAGCACTGGGATGAAGCCTGAGATTGAACTTCTAACAAGCTCCCAGCCTGCTGCTGCTGGTAGGTGGCCCACACTTTTTGAGCAACTAGGTCCTAAGTCACTGGAGTATTACTTGCAATATTAGCCAGTTGGCTTACAAATAAGTCTAGAATCCAAGAAGTGTCAATACAATTCATACCTAGGCAAAAAAAAATTTTTAAAGGGGAGTTAATGAAAGAAAAAAGCAAACACTGTATTTGTTTGAACAGTCTAACAGTGCTAAAAATCATAGACTACTCCGTTATTTGTTCCAGCCTAGCTCCATGAGACAAAGAGTTTTTTTAACTGCTGAATTTTACAGCCTAGCACAAGTTAGGTACTCCATAAATGCACTGCACATATGAATGAATAAGAAGTTTATACAAACATAATCTGTACTTATGTCATATCCCCAAAATACCTAGAAACGGGATTATATTTATATATATGTATGCAAGCAGCCATATTTTAATCGAAATATTTGGACCATCCATTTAATTCCATTTTGTCCTAAAAAAAAAAAAAAAAATTCCACTTCAAAGCCCAGGTTTCTAAACTCTGATGTTTAACAACCTTTTTAGCATTTTTAAAACAAGAGAGGTGACATGCAGAAAAAATTCAGAAAAAGTCAAAAATCAAAGCAAAAAAAAAAAAGGGAGGGAAGAGATGGGCGAATAGTTCAAGTGAAGGAACATCTTAGGTTGCTAGACGGTCCACGTTCTTACCTATGCTGGTAGCGGGGTTTGGGTTCGTGCTTTTGTATGTTTTGTTACTGTCCAGGGTCACTTGTAGAGCAGTACCTAGGCTGTGGAAATTCAACTAAACACGCATCAGGCGCCCCAGCCAACCTCAGAAGGCTTGAGGTTCACGTTTCACGCTTACTTCCCCTTTCCCAGGGTCTCCCGCGCGGTTGAGAACGCAGCCACCGCCCAAACACAAGATGATTTGCGAAGCTTCGCGTCAGCTTGAAGCCTAAACCAGGAGTCAAGATGGCGGTAAAACACTAAAGACCAGCAGCAGAGCAAATAATCTGCCCAAAAGAAAAATGGCCGCCGTGCTAATGGCACTGCTTTCAAGGAAGGCCCATAACAAACATGGCGGCAGAGGTAGGCTACTTAACTTCCGAGAAAGCCATGAATGTGATTGGCAGATGACGAATCATGCTTACCCACTACGCCAGACAGCTGAAGTGACATTCAAAACCCATTTCTATGGTGTTTTCTTGACACTGAAAAATTACGGGCCCAAGGATGGCAAGTATTTCCGTTGCAGAAGATTACAGAAAAGATGGACCGGAAAGTAAAGGTGATTTTAACATTGCCGGATAACTTTTAATTATAATAACAATGTTTAAACATAACTTCCTTCACAAATCTTTGAATGTTACTGGACAATAACTGTTTTGTCCTCGCACCAAAAAGCAACATGAGGAGATACCGCAGAAGTTACCTAATTTAGGAAAAGTAGTTATAGAGCTTCCAACGTCCCCATTACCTCCTCACAGGAATGATGAAGGGCCACGGATTAGGCGTGGCCAACTAGCCCTCACTGCGCATGTCCACTCTCCAACCCGATCCAGAGAAATCTGGCAACAAATTCTTTTCTTCCTGGTTTTCGAGGCAGCCGCAAGGAGGGGCGGGGCAATTGTGCTGAGTGACAGAATCAGACGCTTTATGATTGGCCAAGTGGGTGGGGCCCAGCTCCTAGAACCAATGACTTCATTTTTATTCATTCAGTAAATACCTGTTAAGTGGGCCCCAAATAGCAGATGCTGTGTCCTTCTGATATGTTAAATTTTATGTGTTATTTGAAATTTTCGATTTCAACAATTTGCTGAGATAGACGCTTAACACACTCCGCCCCCGTTCTCTTCTGGTGACGGCCTCCGCCTCCGTGGGCTATAACTTCGCATAAAACACGGAGACGCGATTTGGGAGCCGGTTCGACGCCACGTGCAGAGCTGCGCATGCGCAGTCTCCCGGCGCGGGGCAAAGGTTGCCAGCGCCGAAGTGGTGGTGTGAGTCTCGGTCTCTGGGGCCAGCTGGTGGCTGTGGTGGCGGCCTAGGTAGGCGCAGCGGCTGTTGGGCAGGTGAGATCGCTGAAGCCTCAGGTGGAAAAGTCAGCTTTCTCTCCGGCTGAAGAGAGGAAAAGGAGACTTCTTCGCGCCTCCCTGTCCGCTCCCAAAGGCGGTGGGTGTCCCCACTGAAGGATATTTGGGGGCGGGGACAAGGGAGAGTATGGCTGCGGAGGAGGAAAAAGACCTGCCTTTAGAGCAGCGCTAGGCAGTGAATACTTGCTGCTGGAACGGATGTGAGTGGTCTTCCAGTGCGGGAGGTGTGGGTAGAGTTAGAAGAGTAGATTCTCACACTCACCTGCGCGGCCACACCGTGAAGTAGAGGGAACAGGTGTTCGGTGAAAGCACCGATCCACCTTCTGAGTTTAGCCGGCCTTCCCTAGGAGGGCCGCAGTGTGCCTGTGTCTGGGGGGTACACAGCAGATCCGAGGCTTTTGGCAGGTGGGGGCCGTCCATTGGCGTGGCACAGCATGTGTGAGAGCAGGAATAGGACCCACGGGGCTTCTGACATTGTGGGGATGACCTCCTGCCGTCATGTGCATCCTGTTGCTGTTTCAGAGTCTGCCAGCGTGGCGGTTTCCCTCATTAACATCGTCCATTTGCCCCTTAACAAGTATATTCGCATGTTTACAACCCTGCCAACTTAGTAGATAACAGCTCTGGCCCAAGGACTGCAAGCATTTCCGTTGCAGAAGATCACAGAAAAGACAGACCAGAAAGTAAAGGTGGCTTTCACATTGCCGGATAACTTTTAATTAGAATAACCGTGTTTAGGCTCGGCGCCTGTGGCTCAAGTGGCTAAGGTGCCAGCCACATACACCTGAGCTGGCGGGTTCGAATCCAGCCCGGGCCGCCAAACAGTGATGGCTGCAACCAAAAAATGGCCAGGCGTT
>NW_003852420.1:5627751-5637303 GCF_000181295.1 Otolemur garnettii
AAGGCAGGCATGGTCCCTAACTGCAGGAAGCTTATAGTCTAGTGATGAAGAGATGCACTAGACAGGTATAGTCAGCCACTGATATTCATGGGTCCCCTATTCGTGCATTCCACTGACGCGAACCCAAAATGTTCTGAAAAGAAAAACATGGATGGGTGTATCTGTACTGAAGATGTACAGAGTTTTTCTTACCATTATTCCCTAAACAATACAGTATAACAACTATTTATATTTTATGAAGTTATTATTATATAAGTCATCTAGAGAAGGATGTGGTAGGTTATATGCAAATACTACACCATTTTAAGTAAGGAACTTGCGCGTCTGTGGATTTTGTTACCTAGGTGGGTCTAGATGTCACATGGTTACCGCCCAAAACCAAGAGTCAGCTGGACAGTAATAATTAACAAGATGTTTTAAGATCATCCTAGACTGAGTTTCCTGGGAAGCAGATTATGAGGAGAGTTGGAGGCAGGATATTAGAAAGGACTTCTTGGATCATTGCCAAAAAAGAAGGGTCGCAGAATTGGACAGATAACGTTGGGCTGCACTGCAGACACAAGACGGGCCTTTCCCAGCCCCACAGGAGCGCTGAGGCTGGGTTGGCCCTTCAAAGATGTCCCAAGTTGGAGGGAAGGGCCAGGCTTTTATAATTCCACATTGATCAATCCCAAGTTAGAGGGAAGGGCCAGGCCTTTATACTCCCACATTGATCAGTCATTGGTTGCCCATTGCCCTGTCACCAAATCCCTTCAACCAAGTCAATCATGAAAGGGGACCGGCAGCTGAGGGCTGTTGCAGCACTCCCAGGAGCTGGGGGAATAAGTCTTTCATTCCTCATGGGGGTCAGGGTGGCACATCACAGCATTCACCACAAAGGTAGAGTTTGAAAGAAATAGGAGATGTGCTAGGGAATAATGGGGAAGGGAGAGGGACGAAACTTTAGATTGAGTGCTCAGAGAAAGGCTGTCTGTGTGGGTGACATTTGAGCTAAGCTGAAGCACAAGAATAAGCCACCCTGTGTGGAACAAAGGGAGCAAGATCCTAGTGAGCACGGGAAATATAACACACAAAACAAGTGGCAGCTACCTCCTGTTAGTGGGTGGCGGTTACTAGTTTTTATAGATCTTAACTCCTTACTGTAACTAAAGATGGAGTAAGTAAAAATGGACTGGGACTAATTGAGATGAGTAGATAGAGGAGAAAATGGGAAGTATGATTTTGAAAAATGAGTCAACTTAGTAAAGACTTTTAAACTATACAGCTTGGTTTTATTTTTTGCTTTCTGCATCTGAACAGCATTGAATCATGTTTTAAGATTTTCTTTTTCTTTTCAAACTGTATTCTCTTTGAGGGCAAGAATTATGCCCTATTCATCTTCGTGGTTCCCCCTGAGCCTAATAGTCTTAATAGTACCTAATAGACCAAAATGGACATTTGAATAAAATTAATCTTGTATTTTCGGGTTTGTTTATTTTTCTTTTTTTGTTTGTTTTTCTTTTTGAGACAGAACCTCATGCCATGGCATCATCATAGCTCACAGCTACCTCAAATTCTTGGTCTCAAGGGATCCTCATGCCTTAGCCTCCCTCAGTAACTGGGACTACAGGCACCTCCCACAACTCACAGTTAATTTTTTTTTTTAATTTTTCTATTTAGTAGAGATGAGGTCTCACTGTTGCTCAGGATGGTCTTGAATTCCTGATCTCAAGCAGTCCACCTCTCTCAGCCTCCCAGAATGCTAGGATTACAGTCACCTCACCCAGCCAATCTCATATTTGAAGTGAAAACTGATAATTCCAAAATGATGTGAAACTGGAGTCATAACTATATTTGCATTTGTCTTCACAATATTTCCTAGTTTTACAAGTTGTAGCCAAATGTTTGTCAAAATAGTAAATGATTATATAATTGCTTTGATCAAGTAGGAGTCTTCAGAAGTGCCTGTTTTTACATAAGATTTGTATTAAAGATAATACATTTCCCATAATAGCTGCCATGTATTGAGTTCTTCCCACATACTAGGTACTATACTAAGCTATAAATATATATAATAATCTTCATAATGTGTCCCCATATTACAGATCAGGAAATTGAGGCAGGAGAGAAGTAATTTGTCCAGCATCATAACTTAATTTGTGATGGAGGTTAGAATTTGGTTCCCATAGTTAACTCAAAGCTTTTGCTCTTAATTAATAACATTTCTGAAAATGCAGACCAAGTTTCAGTCATGCTAGGACTGTCATGTTTGATCAGTTCACAGCTCTCGCTTTATTAACTGTTATCAGAGAAACAATCATGAAATCATGTACCCTGCTTTACTCTGCCTTGGAGTTTCCCGATTTCCTTTACAGTTAGCTCTCCTGGTTCTCACTTTAGGAGCTTGATTGTTATCTATCCTGAAACATCCTAGAATCTGATGCTAGATTCACCCTACTCTAATCAAAATAGCCCTCAGAAAGACCTCAGAACCTCTTTCATAATTGTGCACTTTTTTTTTCATATTTAACTAACTGAAACTCCCCAAAAAATCAGAGCCTCCTTTATGGAGACCATATCCCTTATAGTAGATATTTCAATCCTCTGCTGTTCTTGCTCCATTCCAGATTAAGGAATGTTTTATTCCTTTTGAAATAGTCACAATAATAATGACAGTTAAAAATCATCAAGCCCACACTGGGAGGCCTACGTGGGTAGATTGCCTGAGCTCACAGGTTCAAGACCAGCCTGAGCCAGAGCAAGACCCTGTCTCTAAAAATAGGTGGGTGTTGTGGAAGGCACCTGTAGTCCCAGCTACTTGGAAGGCTGAGGCAAGAGGGTCACTTGAGCCCAGGAGTTTGAGGTTGCTGTGGGCTAGACTGATGCCACAGCATTTTAGCCTTGATGACAGAATGAGACGCTGTCTCAAAAAGAAAAAAAATTGTTTTTAACCTCAATGATTGGAATTAAGGAATTGAAGAATTTGCGAATACCTTCAGCCAACATTGTCATTATAAAAGGAAGTACATTATACAATTCCAGTAAACTTCACTAAATTTCATAATCAGAAGAACTATGTTAATCAGTCGTTTAACATTCTGTCTACTATTTTCTTCATGATTAAATTGCATTCAGTGGAAGTTTAAGGATAGTGTTATTTTTTCAAATACTTTTAAGTGAAGATTAAAGAGAACCTTACACTGTGTCCAAAGGACCAGCAGATGGCGCCCAGTAGGCAAAATAAGAACCTTTGATAGACTATTTCCTGTTTTCGGGTTGTCTTAGGCCTAATTTTGAAGTATCCAATAGCAAAACTTACGCTTTTAATTGACATTATGCTACGTCCAACAGTCTGGTAGGAAGAGCCAGCTGTTTACTGTGTTCCAGGAAGTGTAACTGGCTTTTCATCCATTGCCTTATTGTCTAGTTCTGTCACCAAGAACCTGTTAGCTTAAAATGTAACAACTTACAGGAAGCCAGTCAGAGGCCCTTGAGGCTAGAAATTGAAGAGACAGTAATCTCTTTAATGCAGATTGGGCAGAGGGAAAGTTATTGTCCTAGGCACAGTAATGTGTGATCTGATATGTATGCATGAGAGCTGCCTGGGAAGTATCCAGC
Source organism: Otolemur garnettii (assembly GCF_000181295.1). NCBI lineage: Eukaryota > Metazoa > Chordata > Mammalia > Primates > Galagidae > Otolemur > Otolemur garnettii. Next base: position 5,631,349 of record NW_003852420.1, read on the forward strand.
CATGTTTGTCTCTGTTTTTCATATTGCATGGCTCCTATCTCAGTGTTTTTCCTTTTTGGCCTTTATAGCTACCAAAAAAAAGTACAGTGTTTGTAATGAGGTAGAAGTATAGCAAGCTTCTCCCCCTTCTGTTCATTAATCTCTGACTGTCATTTATACTGAGATATAAATTAAAGAAAATGGAATTAAAATTAGCCCAGCTAATCTCAACTGTTAGAAGGTCATAGGTGTGGTTTTGACAGATATAGATGCTTTTGTCCTCTAATTTTGGACAAGTAAACAAAACCACTGTTAATATAATATGACTAGCCTGTTACTATTCATCAAATCTGATCATTTGAGTGCATTCTTGGAAAATTTTTGTTTCAAACACAGGAATCTCTAGTGTCCATGAGATAGTTTGTACCACTTAGAATGGCTTGTTTGGAGGGAAGGACCATCTCAGGGTAAACTAATCAGCTCAACTTTCTGTTTTCCAAATTGGATCTTGCAGTCTCTCTGTTGCTTGAATAAAAGTTAAGGTTTTAAAAATCTTGCCAAGTTCATTTGAAAAATGAGCTAATAATTAAGAAATCTGTTCTTTGTATTTTGAAAAGCAGCATATAAAGCCTATAACCATGGACTCTGGAATATTTATTTGAATATTTATCACCATGGTATTTGGCAATAAAACATTGAAAAAAATCTCAAATTTCTGTTAGTCAGGATTGGCCAAATCAGGATATCGTCATATAATCAGCTATTAAAAATAAGAATGGAGATTTATATTCTTGGGAAGAGAAAAGATTAGAAAACAGTATGTATATTATCCTATTTTTGTTGAAAACCAAAAAGATTATAGCTTTTTTTCCCTTATGTTGATATTTGCTAACTTGTAAGTCCATACTATATTTACTAGGAAAGGACAGTAATACTAAAAAAAACCCCACAGAACTGAGAAGGAAAAATGTGTTAAAAGTTTTATCCCCCAAATATGTTTGTGTTTAAAAGCTCTACAAGAGGTTTATGATCAAACTTAGAACACATTGCCTTATTAACTAGCATATCAAATATGAAATTTCAAAATTAATATTGTCTTTTTTTGTACAACTAATGACAGGCCTTATTTAGTAAAGCCTATTGTATCTGGCCCTGAGAAGTTGGTTGTACATACAATAGAAAACATGCAATGTGCTGGAAAGCACTTAAATAGAAGAAATGAAATAGGTTTAAATTATATACTTGGACTATTTTAAAAGAGTGTTAGTTGCTAGTTCCATCTTCCTGGGTAAAATGGGTTCTTGTATGTGTGTGGTGATTCTTAAGTGTTTTCATGTGGATTAAATGCAGAGTACCTCTGAAGGTCCTTTGTAAAGTAAAAAGCCCTGACATATGAGGACATGTAGGTGCTTAGTAAACATTAAAGCAATTAAGCATAAGTCAGTCCACATCATTTACTAAACAGGAAGTTCTATACTGGGGTTCAGTGATGTTTACCAAATAATGAGTTTTTAGCTAAAATAGATACTGGTTTCCAGGTTTAACCAAACCTAAATCTTGAAAAAGATGCATAGATCCTTAAGTTATCCAAGTGGAAAGAATAATAGACTGTTAAGCAGGTCATACGTAAAGTGGAGCACCTGTCTTGTCTTTAACTCAGAGGGAACCCAAAGAGTCACTAGGTATAGGGAAATAACTTGATCTCATTTTGCATCCCATTTTCACTTTTCTCAAGGAAGGTCATAGGTGTGGTTTTGACAGATATAGATGCTTTTGTCCTCTAATTTTGGACAAGTAAACAAAACCACTGTTAATATAATATGACTAGCAGTGTACCACAATGCGTTCTGTTATCCACTTGGAGAAAACAGTACAGTACTTTCCCAGACATTGGTATTATATAGATTATAGTTTAATTTTGTCCAAACTTTTTTGTCTTTTTAAAGTTTATGATTCAGGAAAAACCTGACAACTATTAAGTTTAATGATTCATGAAGAGGTACATGGTGAATAACAGAGATATCATGTGTCAAAAGTCATGTGATTTAGTCGGGCGTAATAGTGTATACCTCAAATCCCAGTTACTTTTGGAGGCTGAGGTTGGAGGATCACTTGAGCCCCAGGAGACTGAGGCCAGCCTGGGCAACACAATAAGAACAATCTCTTTGGCTGGGTACAGTGACTTATGAACTCAAGCAATCTCTTTGGCTGGTCTTGAGTTCATGAGTTCAAAACCAGTCTGAGCCAGAGCAAGACCGCATGTCTACTAAAAACAGAAAAACTGAGGCAAGAGGATCACTTGCACCCAAGAGTTGGAGGTTGCTGTGAGCTATGATGACTCCATGGCACTCTACCCAGGGCGACAGCTTGTCTTAAAAAATGAAAAAAAAAAAAAAAACTCTTTAAAAAAAGGAGAGAAAAGTCATGTGACTTGATAAACTCATGTTGAGAGACAGAGTTAGAGGTTCTAACGTCACCTTAAATATTGAGACTGCATATGAATGGCACTATCTGCTAAATCTTTAGTTCTAGATGTTTTGTAGACAGAAATGCCACTTTTTAATCAATACAGGCCCTCTAAGAAGTAACCCTTATTAGAATTCCTCCCTCTTAACTCCCTCCTTCCACCCAAGTCCTCCCCTAATTATTTTGTTGTATCCTCAAATCTCAAGTCTCCAATGGCTTTGCACAGTCGGCTTCACAGTAAAACTTCATTATGGTATAGTTCCTGTAAGGGTTTCCTCCAAAAAGAGAAGAACATAAGCATGTCAACAAAAGGTATCGTCTCTAAGGATTGCAGAAAGTGTGTGGAAAACCAGAGCACGCTAGGAAAGGAAAAGGCCAGCAAGTACTTGGTCACAGAGTAGATCATGTTTCCTCCATGTAGTAGTTTTAGTTTAGAAGCAAAGTCCATGTAAAATGTGAATTTACACCTCGGAGAAAAATAGGTTTTTTTCCCCTCTTAATTTATTTTATTAAATCATAATTGTGTACATTAATGCATTTATGGGGTACAGTGTGCTGATTTTATATACAAATTGGAATGCTTACATCAAACTGGTTAACATAGCCTTCACGTCACTTACTAATTATTGTGTTAAGACATTTATACTCTCAATAGATTTGACATGTACCCTTGCAATATGAGAATAATATATATACATAAGAGTGAGACTTGAAGGCTTCTACTTATTTTTAGTAGATACACAGAACACAGAGATACTTCAGGCTATTTAGCTTATCACTACTGTATTTTTTTAAATCTTGGCTTTAAGGGGAGGGAATAAGTAGAAATTCTGTTCAGATATTTTTTCTAATGGCATTTAAATAAAATTAAATTTGATTTCCTAGTACTAAAACACATACAGGTTTATGAATTGAACTCAGTTCCTAGCGTGTTCCCAGGTGACGGAGCGGTCCTTATTCTTCTGTGCTCAGAGGACACTTGGAAAATGCGACCATCCCTATCACAAGTCTTCAAGCTAATCACTAAAGACTAATGCTATAAAAGCATAAGGAACCTTGAGAGGTTGTCTAGACTTGAGTACCCAAACCCAGTGCTATATCAGAACACAGTCTTCCTGGGCCCCAACTCTATGCTTTTGAAATCAAAGACAGGAAAAAAAAATGTTTTCAACACTAACTAGCTTTGTAACAACAGAGAAGTTTCTAGCCCCAATTTTTCATGTAAACTGTGTTGACAGTAACCCACTAGGGTAGGGTTACTAGTAATTCAGGGCAAACACTCTAAAATTCAGTAGCTCCACACATAAATGTGGAAATGGCATTAATTCATTCTAATTCATAGCATCCAAGCCGAAAGTCTTCAGCTACAATTGGAATCCATGCTTGACTGTTTGAGTATCAATTAAAACAGCATCATTCATATCTTGTCAGAATATAGAACCTAACTAAATTCTTACTATATATTTATGGATTACTGTTTGCTTCTTTTCTTACAACTGTGACTAAGTGTAATTTTTTAAAAAATATTCTAACTTCATGGTGACTCAGAAGAGAGTACATTAATATTTAAGGAATACTCCATTCGTGTTTCCAGAGTTCATACAGATTTCTCAGCAGGCGACATTGCTCCTTTAATAATTGTTGAACTAAAAGTTCAGTATTGTTTCATAAGATTCCCAAACATGACTCCCTGCTATCCATTTGTATCTACACATAGCTCTTTTTGTTTATTAACGTTGCAATTTATTATAATTAAAAATGTTCTAATAGTCAGCTTTTATTAGAATGCAATATGCTACTTATAGTAGTTGGTAGATGTAATTTAAGGGAGTCGGTTTTTTAGAGTTATTTTTTTTCTCCTTTAACTTTTTTTAGGTGCATTTATGCTGAAGTACTATGAGCCTTCAGAACTTCTGGAGAAACTACAAAGTTCTGATTGTCATGGTACCTTTAGTTGGGCTTATACACTTGGGGTGGCATAGAATCAAAACCAGCCCTGTTTTCCAAGTACCTAATAAGGACGATATTCCTGCACAAGATAGCCTGGGACTCTCAAAACTGCAGACGAGCCAAATCCAAGGGAAGTAGCAGGCTTGCAATCTTCAGGTAAGTTCCATTTGATCTGGTCAACCCATAGGTGCGTTCCATCAATGGAAAAGTTGATTTTACAGAGCCCTGGGAAGAAAAGGGCTTAAATGACAAGTTACCTTTTGTTTTTATTGTCATCTGCTGGTGGAACATTACCTTGTAGTGGCTTCTAAGAAAGTTTGTTGCACAGAGACCTTTGATGCTTCTCTAGCAGCATTCGGATGGAAAGAGAGAAGTCAGTTTCACTAGCAGTGTCACCAGGATCAGGAATGTGTACAAAGGAGCAGCTGACTCCTTACCATAAACCCACTTTATAGCATAAAAGTTTGAAATTTGCAAAAGGTTCTTGTATCATTCATTTTTTTCTAAGACAAATGAAAGTAGTTGTGTTCATCCCTTAACATCAGGTATTTCAGCTTCAACATGATCTATTACTTTTCAGAATCTCTGAAATAAATAGGCTGTAGTTCTATAATTAAGGTCTACAGTCCCTTATCCATAATTCTAAAATTCAAAAACTTCTAAAAATCAAACATTGTATATAACTCCTTTGGTGGCAAAACTAGATCTTAACTGAGACAATTTATAGTACAGTAGTTACTTCTTAACTACTGTTTTTCTTTCCATAGTTTCAGTTCCCATGGTCAACTACAGAATATTTAATAGAAAATTCCAGAAATCAACAGTTGATAAGTTTTAAACTGCACCATTCTGAGTAGCATGATGAAATCCTGAACTATCCTACCCTGTCCCACCCAGGACATGCATCATTCCTTGGTAAGGCATGTCTACACTATACACAGTACCTGCCCCTTATTCATTTATTAGCAGTCTGGGTTATCAGAAACAGAGGGTATCACAGTGTCTTTAACCCTTATTTTACTTCATAATGTCCCTAAAGCACAAGAGTATTGTGTTTAATTTATAAATTGAACTTCATCATAGGTGTGTGTGTATAAGAAAAAATATAAAGTTTGGTACTGTCTGTGGTTTCAGGCATCCATTGGGAGTCTTAGAATGCATCTCTCATGGATAAGGGGGGACTATTGTGTTTATTCAACTTCATATGAAAATTTAGTTCTGCAGAAAGTTTACTGTTTGGTTGTATTATGCTATGATTATATTGATTTTTGATATTATACACTTTTACTTTGATTATGGAAATTATAAATACAATATTATATTTGTAAAATCCAAGAAATTATGATTTGTAAAACTTAGCCAGCCTAGGGAGTTTCAGGTAAAGAACTGTAACTCTGTAATTTTAAAGTGTTTTCTATTAGAATATACCTTTTAACTTTGAGATAAGTCACATGCCCTAAATTAAGGCGTCAGATGGATCAATTGAGGTTTGCTCCTTACAGAATAAGGACATTGGTAAGATTTTCCTTATTTATAAAAGGTCAGCGATTTTGACTTGTA
>NW_003852420.1:5637585-5639301 GCF_000181295.1 Otolemur garnettii
ATATAAGAAGCTAGGTAGTAAAATAGTGGAAGAGTAACGTTAGGACATTCTGTATAAAACTTGTATTTATAGGAGGAGTTTTAATGTATACAAACAAAGCATTAGAGAATGTATTAGATGCTTGATTTTTATATATAAGGTGTCCAAGGTTTTAATGAGAGCATTATTTTATACATATAAAGCACTTATGACATAATTTTTTTCCTTTAATTCTTATAAGAGTTTGGGGACCATGTATGGCCAAATTTTAGGAAGAAAATAGTTTCTCCATGTGCAAAAAGAAACACAAAGAATATTAATTAAGATATTCTTGAAGGAAAAATAAAGATGAAAAAAGAAAGTATCTGCTCTAAAATATTAGGTGAATATAAGATGTTTTAGATGCCAGAGCAGCAGTAATTAAAAGTTTTAGAGACAAATACTGCCAGTCAAGCAAGTGGAAGCAGATATTTAAACCAACTTTGGGTGAGCAAAATTTAAAACCAGATTCAGAGTGAGTGAATCACTGATTCTAAGTAGTTAAAGTACATCAAAGGGATGCGTTGCATTTGTCTCTTATTTTTTATATTTACTTGTGGAAAATTACGTATTTAGCCAAAAACAGGATATTGAACCCTCAAGTGTCCGTCAGGCAGCTTTACCACTCACCAGCACTTTGCCAGTCCTTCTTTTAATTGCTAGACTATTTTAAAGAAAATCCTAAGCTCCACTATGTAGCCCTTCAGTATAAACTGAAAGCATAAACACTTAATCTACAACCACACAACCACATTTTTATTGTCATACAGAAAAAAGTTAACAGTAATTCCTTACTGTGATTTAATACCCAGAGCCATGTTCCTATTGCTGAATCTATCTTAAAAAATCTTCATAGTTGGTTGATTAGAATCATGATCCAAACAAAGCCCCCATATTATATTTGGTAGATAATGTCTCTTTTCAACTATTTTATTCCCCCCCCACTCTGCTTTTAAAAAAATTTCCACATGCTGAATTTGGCTGATATTTATCCTCTTTTTGTCATCTAACAAGTTCTTTTTTCCTCATCTGTAATCTGTTAGTTAGATCAAGCGGTTACTTTAATTGTATTATTTATTTATTGAACAAAAATACTTGCTGCATGGTGGATGCTATGGTATGCATTCTAGGTAAACACATTATTTCACATATATCTCGTCCACTTTTGGTGGTGTTAAGATTGATTGACAAGCGAATTTTATTTTTATTTTTATTTTATTTATTTATTTTTTTTTTTTTTAGACAGAGTCTCAAGCTGTCACCCTGGGTAGAGTGCTATGGCATCACAGCTCACAGCAACCTCAAACTCTTGGCCTTAATTCTCTTGCCTCAGCCTCCCAACTAGCTGGGACTACAGGCATCCGCCACAACTCCTGGCTGGTTTTTTGTTGCATTTGTCATTGTTGTTTTAGCTGGCTCGGGCCGGGTTTGAGGCTGGCCCTTTGAGCAGTGGGCACCGCCAGCAAGTGAATTTTCATGCTATCGCTTCATTAAATTGTCCAGAAAGTTCCCATCAATCCTTTACTTAATGAATTATTCAAGTTGAATTATGATCACTACAGTAATGTAGAAATTGGCAATTTATTTTCTACAGAGAACCAGATAGTAACTGTTTTAGGCTTTGAGGACCATATGCACTCACACAATACATAATGAACAATCATGGTTGCATTTTAATAAAACTTTGCAAAAACAGAC
>NW_003852420.1:5639321-5639627 GCF_000181295.1 Otolemur garnettii
CTTCTCTGTTAGATAGAACAACTTTCCCTTATCAGCTATGCATTCATCCCCAAATTCATTTATACCAGAAAGGCAAGATAAATTCTTTCCTTGATTCCCTATATTGGTTTTTATAATAATGAGAGTGTGCTCTAGCAGCTTAGGGTTTTTGTTTTTGGCGTCAGTGTGAACTTGAGGGTTTACATATATTTGAATTAATCTATTACAATCGTTATTCTTTAATGTTTTTTGTTTTACTATTCCCCAAGTTATTTGAAAGAGTCAACTTTTTTTTTTAATGCTTAGGTTGTCCCATCTTGGATCCCT
>NW_003852420.1:5640816-5653159 GCF_000181295.1 Otolemur garnettii
CAAGAATCATTTGGGACACTTTCAATGATTTCTTTCTTTCTCATTTTATAGATCGAGCCAAAAGATGTGGTGACTGGTCTCACCACCACAAGACTGGTAGAAGTGCCAACATTGTGTCTTTTGAAAAGTTGTGTGTCGCCATTAAGTATTGAAAAAATTTTCTAACTGGAGAAATCATTTTATTAGTCATAGTTTCTATTGTGGGTGTGTGTGTAAATTATAACATGTAAATTACCATATAAAAGTCACTTGGATAAAGTTTCATTTAAATGTATTTCTCAGATTTTGCTAAATCTGAGATAGCCATCAAAATAATACTTAAGGAACTTGGCTGTTTCTGGCATAAGATAAACAGATTTTTCTTTTCTTCCTCGTGCTATAAAAAAAGTTGACTGTAGCTTTATCATCACAGGAAGAAAGCTGACTACCATTGCCTTCACTTTATTGGGGCCCAGTTGCTATGGTTACAGCCCTTTAACTAAATTGGGAACAGTAACCAAAATAACACTTTGCATAACATTCTCTTGTTCTGCCCACCTCTTTGCACATCTACAAATCGCGGTTTGGTCTGTATCACCATACTACACCATGGTCTACTTTAAGAAGTACTTTAGGCTAAGTAGTTATATTTATGCTAAATACTCTCCAAGTGCCTAGCATAGTTTGTGTATTCCTGAAAATACTAATACTTACACATTCAAAAGGCTATGCCTGAGCAAATAAGATCCACAACCTAAGACTTTTTTTTTTTATTTTCATGGCTTATTATTAATGTATCAGATTTTATGCCTTAAGGGACAATTTTTTTTAACAGGGACACTGTCCTTTTAGGGAAATTAGTATTTCTCGGTGTCCATTGGATATATGATAATATATTAAGACTTTTTGAAATTGACTTTCAAATCACATTCTGTTCATTCTGTTTTTCTCTTTGTCATCCAGCATGCTCCTTGGTTTTAATATTTATTATTACAAACTTATATTTGAGGATTAGTTGGTTAGGACTTCCAATATTGAAAAACATTGATTGGTGGAGTAAAACTATAAAAATTAGCTCTGACTTTAGCCAAGTTTCTACAACATGGTTTGTTCTTTGGTACAGTGTGTTGTGTAAATTTATTCAGCTAAATATAGACTGTACATTAGTGAGTTTCTGCAGTAGAAATGCTAACAGCTATCTCGTTTTCATAATTATTTATAAGCAGGATTTGATGTAAATGTACTTCTGTTCAAACCTAAAGTTTCCAAGCAAACCAAAGTTATAGATAAAAACACAACATTAAATCTTGATATAAGAGAATAAAAACATTTGAGACTTTTTTTTAAGACCACTACCAAATTCTGAGTTGTATAATGTAGCATTTCCCTTCTAGAAGCGTGCTATATTCAAATAAGTGTACTATAAGCTTTTTAGCCATATTGTAGTGTATTCCAAATCATTGAAAATATAAGCAACCTTTCTTGTAGAGGAGATTTAATGAAAGATAAAGGAATTTTAAGTCTGAATCAGTTAACCTTTCTTATTTTCTACAGGCTTACGCCAATAGGTAGTTCTTTTTTTCTAAAAAAATGGAGCAGAATATTAGAATAAATTATTAAATTGCCATCTACAAAATGGCTTGGATTTTTTCTCTAAAATGTTTTACTTTCATTTCTTATAGAAAGAAGCAGCTTTGAATCTGAACTTGATATTAAAAGAAGAAAATGAAGAACATCAGTTGGATTAGAAAGAACTGGCTTCTTGTAGCTGGGGTGTCTTTCATAGGCGTCCATCTTGGAACGTACTTTATACAGAGGGCTGCAAAGCAGTCTGTAAAGTCTCAGTCTGGAAGCAAACAAAAGATTATTGAAGAATGAAGTAAAATAAATATTTGGAATTACTAATTTGTCATTAAGTCATTATATTCTGATTAGCTTTATAAACATCAAAATATTTAATTTTGTAGCCTCATTGTTGCATTTTCATACTTTCATTCCTGAAGAATATTTTTTTAGATATTAAAACACATGACAAGCAATGAAAAGAAAAATAATGGTCCACAAAATAAAAGCTGCCTTTGCAAGCTAACACTTGAAATGTCTCGTTTAGAAGCTAAGAAGCCATCATTGTGTAACAGTGAGCCCCTGACAAGTGAGGGAGTCAGGGCCACACTTTCTGTGTGGAGAGGAATCGTGTCATCATGCTATGGCCCTTCAGGCAGGCTGAAGCAGCTGCACAACGGCCTTGGGGGTTACGTGTGCACGACCTCGCAGTCTGCAGCCCTGCTTCGTAACCTTTCAGTCACCCATCCCATAATAAAGATCCTTGTGACTTCCGTGCAGAATCATGTGTCATGCTTCAGTGACTGTGGCTTATTCACAGCCATTCTCTGCTGCAACCTGATTGAAAATGTTCAGAAAATAGTCTTGACACCCACCACTGTCATTAAATTAAACAAACATCTTTTGCGTCTCTGCACCAATTATCTGAACTCTGAGGCCTGTGGCTGCCGAATCCCCGTTGACTTCCACAGTGCTCGGATCCCCCTTTGCTTGGTGCGCAGCGTGCTGACCAGTAAACCCGCCAGTATGCTCACCAAAGAGGAGGTAGATCATATCAGCGCTCTGATCCTCAGAACTTTCTTGCTTACAATTCCAGAAAATGCTGAAGGCCATATCATTTTAGGAAAGAGTATAATCGTACCTCTAAAAGGTCAAAGAGTTACAGATTCTACTGTGTTACCTGGAATACTCATTGAAATGCCAGAAGTTCAATTGATGAAGCTGTTACCTATCAAAAAATCAGGGGCCCTCAAGGTGGCACTCTTCTGTACAACTTTATCTGGAGACCTTTCTGACACTGGAAAAGGAACCGTGGTGGTTCCTTGTGGGGTTTCTCTTGAAAGTGCAGTTCTGGACCAGCTGCTCAACCTAGGAAGGCAGCTAGTCAGTGACCACGTAGATCTTGTCCTGTGCCAAAAAGTCATGCACCCATCTTTGAAACAGTTGCTCAGTGCGCACCAAGTTATTGCCATAGACAGAATTGGAGTGACCCTGATGGAGCCCTTGAGTAAAGTGACAGGTAAAAATCACTCTTGGCTTTTGCCCCTTACAGTTAATAAATCACACGCATTTGGAGCAGAGATATTTTTAGTTTGTGTCACAGTTAACATCTTGGAAATTTTTAGATGCTGCCAACCTCACAGCATGTTTCAGTATCATTTCTGGCAGCAAAGGTTTCTGGAAAAGATTCTGTATTGTTCACTTATAAAAATGGAGTGATTATGATCATTTTCTGTTTGTTTTTCAGCCCTAAAATATACCACAGAGTTTATCGTATTCTAACCCCCATGTTAGAATATCGATAAGTCTAACATTCACATAATCCTGAAGTCTTTCATACTTCACATAAAATTCTACTTTGTAAAAATTTTAAATCATGTTGTATTTAGCATGCAATTTCACTGCTAGAATACCCCTTTGTGTTGCTTTTATCCTAATTCCCTACAAGTTCTATACTTCTGCCTACATAGTTGTTTCAAACTGGGAGGACGGGACATGTGTGTGCCCGTGTTTTACCTTTGTTAAAAATTATTTCCAGTTGACCTTGAGAACCAAGATCATGTTTTACTTTCAGCTCTGTAAGAGTCCTGGCCCACAGTAGGGATTCTAAAATGTTTGTTGAATTTGCTATAATGTGTTCAGCAATGTACAGAATTATAATAGGCAGGACATTCACTGTATTTCTCAAACTCAGCAAATTAGAGGCACCTGTTAGAGCCAAAGAAAAGTGACAAGCTGCTGTTTTGAGCCACTTTTCAGTGTTCCTTAATTGCTTTGACAGTATCAGAAAGATGATGATCGTTTATTTCTGCATCATTGCAGTTTTTTAAGTTATTAGACTGAAACCATTGTTAAAGTTTACCATTTATAGTCTTATTAAAATCATCAAAAAGGAGCAGTATGTATGCCAAGTGTTGAGTACATAATATCTGGGTTATTGCTCCACCTGCACAGTGATGGTCAAAGTAGAAATTACTAAATAATGGGAATTATTCTTTGGAACTCATCATTGATCTTGTAGGTCCAGCATGTATCCTTAAATATTTACTAGCATTTCATGAATCTGGCAGTGTCCAGCATGTGAATATTGGGTATTTCAGATTATTTAGTCAGTTTCTGAAATACAGAACATCTTAGCTAGGCACAGTGGTGTGCACCCATAGTCCTAGCTACCTGAGAGGGTGAGACAGGAGGATCCCTTGAGCCCAGGAAGTTCAAGTCAGCGTCAGCAACATTGGGACTATCTCTTTAACAACAGCAACAACAGGAAGATTTCCCACAAAAGCAGTATTATAAATGGGGACTGAGTTTTCACATAAGCCCCAAATTGTTACTGACACATACATACCTAGAACATGACATGAATAACCATAGCTTTAGTCTCGCATATTGAGACAAAAGGGAAAAGGGAGGCAGGACTGTACCAGGCGCATGGCTCAGGGACACATTTAGAGTAGGTGGAGTATTTCGGGGCCTAATTTGTCTTCCCTGGTGTATCTAGGTTAACATTACCTCCTTTCAATCCTTTGAACAAAAATTCCTATTTATTGATGATCTATGTTAAGTAGCGGATGTTACTATTGGTAGGAGACTGGGATTCATGAAGCATGGTGGGGCTTACAGAGCATTTTTAACATTTCTTTTGGCTCGATTTATTTGTAAAATACACATTAGTATTCCTGTATTACTCTCTTGTGAGGGAGCCAAAAAATTTAAATAACATGAGTGACTTGCTTAGCATCCAGTGGCTATAAAGCCATGTACTTGGGCTTTTTCAGAACCTGTTGTTTCCACCATGTAAAATTACACTATTAATATTCAGGCCTATTTAAATCACTCTTAGTCCTTATTCTTAGAGGCTTCAGAAGTGAAGGAACAATATTCAAATTGTTCAGTGATTATTTTGTAAATGTTTTTTGAGCTGAAAGTGTTTTTAAGAGAGTCTAATTCTGTTGCCCCAGGCTAGAGTGCCCTGGCATCAGCCTAGCTCACGGCAACCTCAAACTCCTGAGTTCATCCTATTGCCTCACCCTCCTAAGAAGCTGCGATTACAGGTACCCACACACACACGCACACAACACCCAGCTAATTTTTTCTATTTTTAGTAAAAATGGAGTCTTGCCCTTGGTCAGGTTGGTCTGGAACTCCTGAGCACAAGGGATCCTCCCACCTCAGCCTCCCAAAGTGCTAGGATTACAGGTGTGAGCCTCTGGGCTGCCCTAAACTGAAAGTGTTTTTAACCTTTTTTAACATGTTAGTTTGAAAGGAAAATGTCTTTTAAATGTTAATTTGAAAGAAAAGGGAATTGGCCCAAAGGGATGAGTAGTTCAGAGTTATTTTAATCTTTAGACTTTAAATCAGCATTATTATTCCTTGTAGAAGACTGGGGTAGGTTTCTCATATGACTTCTGCATTGAGAGATTTGGAAAATTGATGTCATCCCTAACTTATTTATTCATATTTTTATTAATTTGTAATTTATAAAACTTTTGCCATTTTACCCATGCAGATGGGAAGATGATATATCAAAGAATAAGTAAAATAAGTATGTCATATACTTTATTTTGGCATAATTTAGGTGGCTATTTACATACAAACTGTCACTAGGCAAAAAATAATAATAATCATTACATGTTTACTAAATAGAGCCTCAAAGGAATTCAGTCGTGCAACTATTTGGATAGCTTTATTTGTTTCAAATTGAAGATAATGCCTTAAAAATAATACTGTGTTTCCTCACATCATCCTCTTCCAAATTGGGTTATTTATTTGGGTCTTTGATCCCTAGATGGCTTCCCAAGGTTTCTGAGCTTCCTGAAACTGTATGCAAAATTACCTGTGCCTTTTTGTGGGAAGAGAGTACAAAATGGCTTCTAAGAGATGTTTGAAAACCTCTGAAATCAAAAGAACCTCTGCCTTTTTTGTATGTCAGTTTAGTAACAGAATGCTATTTATTTCATTAGTTTAAGAAAATACATCTTATTTCTTTATCCTGCTTCTCATATTTTAAATGATATGCTTGTAAGACTCTTATATTGGCTAAGAATAAACACAATAATTTTAAATGGTTGTTTTGCACCTTTGTTTATACATTTTGTGTTTTCTATACTTCAAAAAATAGGAACGCAGCCTATTGGTTCTCTAGGCTCAATATCAACTAGTAGTTATGGAAGCGTGAAAAATCTGCGTACTGCAAAATTTGGCTCCAAACATTTTTTTCATCTTATTCCTAATGAAGGAACAATCTGCAGTTTGCTTCTCTGCAACAGAAATGATACTGCCTGGGATGAGCTGAAGGTAAGTAAGGAATTTTGAGTTCCACATACAGGGGCTGAGGCAGGAATTACATGGTCACTCAACAAGTACTATTATTTTGTTTTCACATTAGTGAGCCGTGCTTTTGGTTCCCTTGTAGCTTCACTGGGTGGTATAGAAAGCAAGAGCAAGATGAGAGGAACGTCACAGAAAGCTTATTTAAATGCTTGTGACATTATAGTGGACTTGGCATGCGTTGATATTTATTATTTCTACCACTTACAGGAAAGCTAAAACATACTTGATAGGTGACTAATTTTCTTAAGAAATAAGTTGGAACCATGTGCTCTTTAATGCTAATGTGTATGAATAATTCACTTCGAAAATGAGCCACCCAGTCAATACCCATCATCCGCCCTTAGTGGTGTCTGTCACTCTGTGCCACCAATAAGACATGCAGCCTTTGCATAGGGGAAGAGATAATCTGTGGGATAGGTCACAAGTTCTGAAGACTCTAGGCTTGGTGAATATTAAAGGTCTATATGTTTTTCTACTTACTATTGGTAGGTTGTAGCTGTGTTATTTCCAAAACAATTTGCAATAGATTTTGTATTTATACAACTATTTAGACTGAAATGGTTTCTTTAGTAAAAATACCAATAAACCTTGCTGACCCACATATCTTGCAACCATGTATTTTTAAATCTCACTTTGAAAAGGTAAGTATGTATGAAAGAAAACATTAATCTGGCTCCATGAAAACAGACTTCTGGCTAACATATTTTTCTTTTATCTCTATTCTTTATTATTCCAAATGTATTAATCATATTATAACCCTCATGACACAGGTATTTTTCTTTCACAATTAAAATCAGGCTCTTTGAGTGCGTTGTGTGGCTTTGAGATCGTCCTTGTGTTTCCCCATATATGACCTGAATGTCTGAGTGTCTGATGCTGATGATGTGTTTCCTTTTTAGCTCACATGTCAGACAGCTCTGCATGTCCTGCAGCTGACGGTCAAGGAACCCTGGGTGTTACTGGGAGGCGGCTGTACCGAAACTCATTTGGCTGCATATATTAGACACAAGGTAAGTACGACAGCCCCTTCATATTATCTAAATTCTCAGCAATGTTTATTTTTTTATTTTATTTTATTTTTAGAGATAGAGTCTCACTTTATTGCCCTCAGTGAGTGCTGTGGTCTCACAGCTCACAGCAACCTCCAACTCCTGGGTTTAGGCAATTCCCTTGCCTCAGCCTCCCGAGTAGCTGGGATTACAGGTGCCCGCCACAATGCCCGGCTATTTTTTGTTGCAGTTTGGCGGGAGCCGGGCTTGAACCCTCCAGCCTTGGTATATGGGGCCAGTGCCCTACCCACTTAGCCATAGGTGCCGCCCTCTCAGCAACTTTATGAGATAAGTGCAACCAGAATATCCTAGAGCCTTTAACACAATTTTTCAACGTCTAAGAGTTCTAAAACACTTGAGGAAAGTAACAAGGTAAATATGAGGTAATACCTTTATTGCAATGATTATTATAAATGTGATCTTTTACTAAGGGTCACATTCTCTGAGAATTGTCTACATGTACTGCATGTTGAAACTCAAATCCTGTCACTGGGAGTTCTCACATTTGAGATCTCAACTGCTACAGTACAATAGTAATTGATGTTCACAGTGAAAGGGCCAGGGGTCTACAGAATACTTCAGTGCCTTTCAGAACATCAAGAAAAAAGGAGTTTCATTTATTTTTTTATTTTTTTATTTTTTTATTTTTTTTTTTTGAGACAGAGCCTCAAGCTATCCCGCTGGGTAGAGTGCCATGGCATCACAGCTCAGAGCAACCTCCAACTCCTGGGCTCAAGCGAGTCTCCTGCCTCTGCCTCCCAAGTAGCTGGGACCACAGGCGCCCGCCATAACACCCGGCTATTTTTTTATCGCAGCCGTCATTGTTTAGCAGGGCCGGGCTGGATTTGAACCTGCCACCTTAGGTATATGTGGCTGGCGCCTTAGCCACTTGAGCCACAGGCGCTGAGCCAGGAGTTTCATTTATTAAAGCATTCCATGTATCGGATTCTGTTATAATTTTTAAATAAATATTTGTGTATGATATTAAATCTATTAAAGAGAATTTTTTATTAGTCTAGAAAACTACACTTCCAGATGATTGTCGGATAGTGCATTATTTTTCTGACTAATTATTTTACAAGTCTTGGTCTACCTTATTTGAAGATAGATACAGAAAAAGTATATATAAGTGTCTTCCACTTACATTTGCAGCTGACTCATTGAGTAAACAGGAGAGGTATCCAGAGACTCCCAGTGGGTGACTAGGATTGGAGAGTAAACTTTTATATAGACATGCCCTGCCCTGCCACCCCAAATAAGTTAAATTCTATTTGAAGATAGATTTCTACTGATGCTAACTGAACAATATTATAATCTGTAAATGGAATTGAATAAACTGGACAAAGTATTTTGGAGGAAGGAAGTGTCTTGAATAGAATTTTGAAGAAACAATACAGCATTGAGGATTTGGGGGGAAATATGCAATAGAGATTATCTCATTTGGTTCAAACCTTCTGGTTTTAAAAAACAAGTGGTCACTGTTTTTAAGTAGTTAGGATATGAATTTTTTTAGCCATTATTCAATCATTAGTTTGCTGATACAGTCACATGCCACTCGACAGGGATATGTTCTGAGAAATTCGTTTTAGATGATTTTGTCATTGTGCAAATATCACAGAGCGTACTTAGCCAAACCTAGGAGGTGTAGCCTACTACACACCTAGGCTGTGTGGCATAGCCTATGGTCCCGAGGCTACAAACCTGCACTACGTATCACTGTTGGCAATTGTAACACAATGGTAAGTATTCATGTATCTAAACATATTTAAACATAGAAAAGGTCAGTAAGGGCCAGGCACAGTGTCTCATGCCTGTAATCCAAGCACTTGGAAGGCTGTGGTGGGTGAGTTACCTGAGTGCACAGGTTCAAGACCAGCCTGAGCAAGAGTGAGACCCTGTCTCTAAAAATAGCCAGGAGTTGTGGCAGGTATCTGTAGTCCTAGCTACGTGGGAGGCTGAGGCAAGAGAATTGCTTAAGCCCAAGAGTTTGAGGTTGCTGTGAGCTGTGACACCATGGTACTCTACCGAGGTATGCTATCTCAAAAAAAAAAAAAAAAAGAAAAGAAAAGGTCCGTAAAAACATGGTATTATCACCTTATTAAGACCACCGTTGTATGTGCAGTGTCTGTCATTGACATGAGTATGTGGCACATGGCTAGGTGTTCATTTCAGTTTCTATCACGGAACTTCTAGGATAAACTTTTTAAAATAGTAGAACCAAAAAACAGTTTAAAGTCGTATTATCGTTTCTATTATTAAAGAGAAGAGTATCCATTTTTAAATCATTGATGTGAAAATTATATATGTCCCAAAATGTGCATTCTCATTTTAAGCATATCGAACATTTTTCTAAGATAAATATGTACCTCATTTGGGACAGTAGTCCTCAGAAACTTCCCTCTGTGTGTGTAAAAACCTGTAATGCATTAAACCTGTCCTTCGCATATTGAAAAGGTGCCACCAAGCCTTATTCAGAATAAGCTGATGATGGGGTTGTTGTGATTCATTCATTCCAATATCATAGAGTGCAAGTTTTTACTACAACCAGCCAGTTTAAGGGGGTGCAGCCTGGCCAGCTGACCTATACAAGTCCATTAGCTTGTAGTAAGTAGTAACTTTATGAATAAGGTTTTAACCAAGTCTCTTAATTTTCTGAAAGATTTTTACATTAACTGTTCTGTATGTGTTTTCAATGTTTTTATTACTTAACTCTTTAGACTTGCAATGAGCCAGAAAGTATTCTCAAAGATGATGCTGGATGTACTCAAACGGAGCTTCACCTAGTTGCTGAAGCATTTTGCAGAGCTCTAGAATCTCTCGCTGTCTCTTTAGAACATGACGGAGGCGAAATTCTCACTGACATGAAATATGGACACTTTTGGTCAGTTCAGGCACATTCTCCCTCTGCTGTGAACTGGTCAGATTTGCTTTCACGGTGTGGCTGTGGATTATACAATAGCCAAGAAGAGCTCAGCTGGTCTTTCCTAAGAAGCACGCGTCATCCTTTCGCACCACAAACCTGCCTTCCACGTGAAGCTGTGGGCTCCAGCAGCACCCTGACTGTGGACTGTTTGACTGCTAAGCTTGGTGGCCTACAGGTGGCTGTAGAAACAGCCAATTTGATTTTGGATCTTTCATATGTCATTGAAGATAAAAACTAATATGATAGAATGACATGTTTATATTACAAACAAGCTAGTCAGGTGGCAGTTAAGAAAATAATGAGTGTGTGTGTTCTCTCCCAAAGGCCCATTTTGCGTATTTGGACAGATGACTCATAAATGTACTTATTTAAGAAACAAAGGTCTGGGGCAGCACCTGTGGCTCAGTAGGTAGGGCGTTGGCCCCATATACCGAGGGTGGCGGATTCAAACCCCACCCCAGCCAAACTGCAACCAAAAGATAGCCGGGCCTTGTAGCGGGCACCTATAGTCCCAGCTACTCAAGAGGCTGAGGCAGAAGAATGGCCTAAGCCCAGGAGCTGGAGATTGCTGTGAGCTGTGTGACACCATGGCACTCTACCCAGGGTTGACAAAGTGAGAATAAAAAAAAGAAAAGAAACAAAGGTCTGATTTGTCAATAGAAATGCTGTAAAATAATAAAAATGTGAAGCATTATTATTAAAGATGTAATTTTCTTAGGGAATCCATCGTGACCATAGAACATTGATCTAAATTTTTGTTGTTATTTTAACATCATGTGAAAAGCATATAGAAATAAAAAATTCCTAATCCATGCTCTAGTTTCAATATACTTATTATAGATATTTTGTAGTTAGTAATTACATATGTATAAAGTACAAAATTAGATTCCAGAGTATCACAAAGCATTCGGTATATATTGCTTACTCTAAATAAATATTCAAACTGCACAACTATAATTTCCCAGTTCTCAGTGCTTTTCTATTCTTTGGTGGTTAGGTAATAGACGTTGAACCTGGTTTGTCTGCAGTTGTTAGTTTGTATTACAGTTCCACATTTTTTATATTTGAGGAAACATGTGATTAGGGAAAATAGGTTTTTATAGTAACTAAGGCTGAAGTAACTTTGTAATGCCTTCACATTTACAGTAGGAGGAAGAACTGGTTTGTTTAGGCCAGAGCTTTTCATCTTTGACACAAGTGACATTCTGGAGCAGATAATTAATTCTTTGTATGGGGGCTCTCCTGTGCATTGTATAATAAGTTGTTTAGCAGCTCTAGTCTCTACCAGTAAATAACAGCAGCACACCCCAGTTGTGACAACAAAGAATGTCTCTAGACGTTGCCAGATGTACTTAAAGAATAAAGCTGTTTATTCTTTAAGCTACTGCTTTAGACTGACAGAAAAGGAAAGAAAATGAGTCTCCTACCAGGACTTCAGAAAGCGGCAAGGAAAAGGAACTGGAAGTTATTTATTTCTAGTTCACTCAAGTAATGCAAAAAAAGACTAGACCGTTCTAGGCTCCCACATTTCACCAAAGAATGTAATTTAAATTTTATGCAAATGCACTGAGGAAGAAACATAGAATGCCATTAAAGGAATAAGTATAGAGCTATAACAGATGTCAATACTAAACTTCAGGAAAACATTTTGGAAATTTTTGGCAAATGAAGCAACCTAAAAGTCAGTGATCAGATTTATAGCCATGATCAAGGGAAAGAAAAATTTTAAACAGTTTGCTCTAATACTTTTGTAATCAAAAATAATTTTTACTCTGAGTCAAAAAAAAATTACAGTTATAAACTCAGAGTAATCCCATTTGTATTAAAAAATCAACTACATCTCAAGCTTCATAATTTTGGGGGTTTTTAGACAGAGTCTCACTCTGTTGCCCAGAGTAGAGTGCCATAGCATCATAGCTCACAGCAACCTCAAACCCTCGAGCTTGAGCAATCCTCTTGCCTCAGGCTCCTGAGGAGCTGGGACTATAGGCCACCA
>NW_003852420.1:5653397-5658022 GCF_000181295.1 Otolemur garnettii
TCTGGAACTCCTGAGCTGAAGTGATCCACCTTCCTCAGCCTGCCAGAGTCTAGGATTACAAGTGTGAGCCATCATGCTCAGACTCGTAATTTTTTTTTTTAAGTTTTACTCCTTTTATTATTAGAGTCAAATAGAAGGGCCATGTAGTGGACAGATCCTAAGATGCCCCAGTGACCCTCACCTCCTAGTTTTCAGAGCATTGCATAATTCTCCCCCCTTGAATATGGACTGGACTTAGTGACTCCTTTATGTCACCCATTTCCCAGTTTTGAAAACAGGAATGGTATGTCACGGTTATTATACCTTATCCATTATTTTATGCTGGGAGAAAAGGGAAAATAACTAGTCTCTTTAGCTTCATGGGTCTACAGGAGGAAAGCAACCATGCTCCAGGAGCTATCCTCAAAGAACTGCCCCTGAGAAGGAGCCTCACCACTCTGACCTCATTTCAGTGATGAGATTCTGATCTTTGAGCTGATGCTGTAAAGCAGTGAAACTTTGCAGAATCTGGGGAGCAGGGGGTGGTGTATTTTGTATGTGTAGGTAGTCTCTAAGATGGCCCCTCTTGATTCCACCTCCTGGATTCCACCTCACTCCTTTCAGCATGAATCTGACCTAGTGACTGACTAGCTCCTAATGAATACAATACAGCACAAGTGATGAGATTTCACTTCTGATATTATGTTGTAAAAAGATCAGCTTGTCTCTTGATCTCTTGTTCTCTCACTCTGATAGGGACCAGGTCCCATATCAGAAACTGTGCCCATATAGTATGGGTTGACGGAGGAGCCTTCCAGCCAACAACCCACAAAGAACTGAGTCCTGCTGATAACCACAAGAATGAATATGGAAGCAGATTGTCTCTCATGGAGCTTTGCAATGAGTTTAGCCCCTGCGATCAGAACCATGTGAGAGATTCTGAAGGAGAGGAACTAGCTAAGTCACTCCCAGGAGGTGTGACCCACGACAATCTGAGATAATAAATTTTGTCTTAACTCACGTTATGGGTGGACTTTGTAATGCAGCAGTAGATGTCCAATGTCCTATAAAGGCAGAAGGAAAAGCATACTTGTAAATACTTGGTCATATACAAGGTCGGACAATTAAGTTCGCAAACTCATCCCAGAACTAATCGCCAGAGTCAACTCCAAAGTTCTCCCCTTGGGAGCTGTGCACTGATGCCAGCACCTCGTCCACCTTCAAAGCTCAAAGCAGTTTTGGAACTGTTTTTCTGGAACGGCCATCAGAGCTGTCATATTACCCTTGATGTCCTGAATGTCATCAAAATGTCTTCCTTTCAATATATCCTTTATTTTCAGGTTAAAAAAAAGTCATTAGGAGCAAGATCAGATAATTAGGAGGCTGTTCCAATACAGTTATGTGTTTACTGGCTAAAAACTCCTCACAGTGCTGTGTGAGCTGGTGCATTGTGGTGATACAAGAGCCACGAACTGTTGGTGAACAATTCAGGTCGTTTTGTCTAACTTTTTCACACAGCCTTTTCCACACCTCCAAACAGTAAACTTGGTTAAATGTTTGCCTAGTTGGCAATCCCTCTGATATCAAAAATGGTTAGCAACGTCGTTTTGACTCTTAACTTGGAATGACGGAACTTTTTTGGCTCTGGAGAATTGGCTGACTTCCGTTGTGCACCTTGACGCTTTGTATCAGGGTTGTATTGGTACAGCCATGTTTCATAACCAATAATAACACATCCCAACATCATCTTGTATCTCCAAATGGTCTCGGCAAACTGACTCAGCTTTGCTTTTTGTTCATCAGTGAGCTCCTTGGGGACCATTTGTTCACATACTTGTCTCATGCATTTTCCTAACTCTTCCTCTGTCGATGATTACTGGTCTGCTATGATTCTCACAGTCAGCTGATAATTTTGACACACAATTCAGTGAATTTTTGCCATGTTTTCATCAGTTCTGCTTGATACTCACTGCCCTAACCTCTCTTCATCAGTTATGTGTTCTCTCCCTTCAAAAAATGCACATTGCTGTTTTCTCCAGAGCGTCATCCCTATAAACTGATTTCACTTCCACCCTTACCAAGTTTAAGAAGAAATTTAATGCTTGTTCATTGCTCTAATTCAAGCTGAGATGTTCTGGTGTGGGCACACAAAAACACACAACAACAATAATGAACACCACTCAACAAGACATCTCCATGCGTTGACACAGACACAGCTGTGAGACACTGATATACCAAGGTTATCAAACCTTACCAAGCCATTTTGCAATGCTGCCAATATAAATGCATGGAAGTTCAGGTACTTAATTATCAAACCTCGTAAGTGGAAAAAAGCAAAAAAAAGCATTCCTGATTCTACATTTTTACATTTTTACCATCAACCCAAGCGTAAGAGAAGTATTCTTCATCACTCATGTTTTACAATGGGGCTTTCTCAGCCACTGAAGAAAGCACGTCATGAATCTGGGAAGTGCCTTGGTTCTTTGTGTCTCTAGACTGCATTTCCAAGTTCCTCCCAGAAGGGGCGACATGGTAACTTCTCCAACTGCCCTCACTGGTTAGAGGTCTCCACTTCTCCACTTCCCATGATAGCCATTCTTAGCTTTGCAGTAAGACTGGATTGCATTTGTTGGTGAAACATCAATGCTATCATTTCAAATATGTCACAAAACTGTTGAAATATTTTTATAAATTCATTTGTGTTTCCTGATGTTTAATAATCCTTTACAGAAAGTACTAGAAATGGGGAGGAGAGGGTAAAAACAACACCTTCCTTACTAGTTCAAGAAAATCAGCATGTAAACTCAGAGTAAAACATGAGATGAAAATTCTTGATGAAAAGAATTTCAGAGAAGCTCATTTTGGCAGCAATAAATGACAGGAAAAATAGCAACTAAGTTAAGCCTCAGACAGTGTCGTGTGACTTAAAAGTAAGATCAAGGGCTGAATATTGCATTGTAAGGTGACTCTGGAGACAGGACAGGAAAAACAGAACTCTGATAGCTGTTAAAAAAAAAAAAAAAGAAAGAAAAGGAATCGTATGGAGAAGAAAATGAATGCAGTGACCGCTGTTCCATAAGTTTGTAGGGCTCACAGGACATGTAGCATTAAAGATTATTAAACCAGGGAAGTCCCGTAGGATTATCATCTTAGTAAGCAAAAGAGGTTAGGGTTTTGGCAGCAAGCAAAAAAGAGAACTAAAGCAAATTCAAAGAATCTTGTAAGTCAAAACACTAATTTGGTCTTACAGATACCTCACTCCTTAATTCTTCCATTTGTACTATAATAGAGAATCCTCACATGTCACACATTTTAAATCAACCATTAGACTGAAGCATTTTAAAAGTGAAGTATTTTACACAAGATAATATTGCATGTTACATGTCATATGTAATATATATTATTAGTGTCTTTTATCATAAGTATCCTTGAACTCATTTAATTTGTATCATCAAAGCTATTCAGGTATTCACATGATATCAGCAGAATTTTAAGTACTCTTATACCAGCTATCTTACTATATTTTTATATTGTTAAACAGTATTTTGGATAACTTTAAAATAAAATAATATTGTTTACAGTCACATATATAGGTTCTTATTTAAGTGTTCATGTACAAAAATCATTCTCATTATCAATGTGAGTTCTGTCAAAATATCCAATTAGGTTATTCCTTTGTGATTTTCTTTAGAGAATGGTCAGAGAGACTAAACATCTTTTACCGGGCCTTGTTTCAGCTGTCTAAATAAATCTATCTCTTTATCTGAAGGAAAAGTCAGTTTTGAATATCTGATATCTGTATAATTTTTTTCATGTAGTTAAATGATCCCTTTTAGTAACTTTAATATCCCGTAATCCTTAGACATTTTTGCCACTCACCTACAAAATTAGAATTTAGATGCATCTAAACCCAATGTTAGGTCTCAACGCCTGTAGCTCAAGTGGCTAAGCCACATACACCAGAGCTGGAGGGTTTGAATCCGGCCCAGGCCTGCCAAACAACAACAACTATAATCAAAAAATAATAGCTGGTCATTGTGGCAGGCACCTGTAGTCTCTGCTACTTGGGAGGCTGAGGCAAGAGAATCACTTAAGACTGGGAGTTGGAGGTTGCTGTGAGCTGTGATGTCACGGCATTCTACCCAGGGTGACAGCTTGAGGCTCTGTTACAAAAAAATAAAATAAAAAAAAAACAACCAATGTTAGCCTATATTTTTAGGTTACGAGTAGACTTGTATGCTTCTTCATTAAGAATACAGTAATGCTCATGGAGGAGAATCATTAGACTTTGCACACTAAACACCTTGGAATACTAGTACTTGTGATAGATCGTGAATTTAGAGGGAAATAAAACAACTTGACAATCGCCCATTAAAGATTCACATTGAGAAATATTTATAACAAACATCTTATTTTAGCGCTATAGTTTTAATTTGAAGTATTGTGATTTCATTTGGGGAAGGATTAATTGAGCTCTTTTTGTTTGCCAGACACAATAGTTAAGAGTATTGAAGGAAAGGAAAAGAAAAAAGAACAGCTTTTTATTCATTGTCTCTGATCTCTATGATGACACCAAAAATGCACTTTAAACTTTTAAGAATATTTTTAAAAGACTTTTCTTTTTTAAAATAAATTTTATACAATTA
>NW_003852420.1:5658222-5660648 GCF_000181295.1 Otolemur garnettii
AAAAAAAAAAGAAAAGAAAGTCGAATGTAGTCCTACTATCCAGAGATAGCCACTGTTTACATTTTGTGCATTTTTTTGGTTAGCTTTCTGTATATGCTTTTCTAAAATGATGATCATACAGTATGTTCTGTTCTGTTTTATAATCTGTTCCTTTTACTGAATGTATCATGAACATCATAAACATGAACAATTAGTACATGTCCTTCTACTACATCGTTTTTAATGCCTGAAGAAATTTCAGTTGCAGAGATTATGCCATAATTTAGTTAATGAGCTTGGTACTACTAACCTTTAAGTTATTTTCAATTTTTGTATTAATATGAACAACAGCAACGCAGTGAACATGTGTCTCTCCTATCCTCATAGAGCCCTGGTTATTTCCTCAGGGTAAATAAATAGAATTTAGAGTTCTGGGTCCAAGTGTACTGAAAATGGAAAGACTATTGTATACCCTCACTGATAATTTTTTAAATGTGAACTTTTTTAAAAAAGGAGAGTGCATTTTCAGTTACTGAATTGGCAAAGATGACAACTACTTTGGGGAAAGTGTTCATAAAATAAGCACAGTGTTTTACCCTGTGATTGGGTCATACTGACGCAGCGTCTGGAAGACCCCTACAGAGTATACTGTCTTTCTGTTTAGTCAAATGCTTCTTAAATGCCACTAGTAGTAAGTTTATCTTCCTCATATGCATTTATATTTTTGTTTTCTCATGTGCATGGTTAAAGATTCATGAATGTACGTAGTAGGTAAAATTTCACAGCAAATGCACAGCCTTTTTTCACGGTCTCCATTTTCTAACCAGCTGCACATCCCCAAGTTAAACATGATGCTTTTTAATGGCACAGTTTATACATTTCCATTGATTTGTCACTCATAAGCAACAGCAAAACACCTATGTAATACGATGATTTCAAAATACTAAACCAACTACTGCCTTAAGTTTTTCCTGTCTTCTAACCTAATTCTTTACACATCTACGGGATGATGTATGAGTTTCCTAGGGCTACAATGACAAATTGCCATAAATGTGGTAACCTAAAACAACAGAAATGTCTCCTCTCCCAATTCTGGTGGTTAGAAGTCTGAAATCAAGGTGTTGGTAGGGCTATGCTCCCTCCAAAGGCTTTAGGGGACAATCGTTCCTTGCCTTTTCTGGCCTCTAGTGGCTGTCAGCAATTCTAGGAATTACTTGGCTTACAAACATGTCACTATAATTGGCCTCCATCTTCACATGGCCTGTCCCCTCCTTTCTGTGTCTCAGATATCCCCCTCCTTTTGAGAGAGCATATCCGGGAAGGGTGAGGTATAGAAGAAAAGAAGTCTTCTCAGGGAGACCCCAAGGATACACCTGCAGGGTCCGCTCCATGGTGACTCAGCTCTTAGGAATGTGTAGACTTAACTTCCTGGGACCTGGAAATTTCCACTTCTGTGAGGGCTGGAGCAGTATCTCCTGCTTGATTCAAACTGACCAGTGAGAGAGCTACCCTTGGATCGGAACTTTTCGAATGGAGATAAAAAGGGAAAGACCAAGCCAGTCGGGGGAGCACGGCCATTTGGAATTCTTCTATGCCTTTTGCACCACCAGCTGAAATAAAAGCCTTTTCCTCTTAAATACGGGGTTTGGTGCTCTTCCTCTCCATTGGGCCTCATCTTCCTGCAACATTTCCTCTTATAAGGACACCAGTAATGGGATTTAGGCCCCAAACTGAATCCAGGATAATGTCAACTTGAGATCCTTAATTACATTTACAAAGACTCTGTCTCCAAATACGGTTACATTCATAGGTAGTAGGAGTCAGATCTTGGAAATTATCCTTTTCAAGGGTAGCATTCACCTCACTACAGCTGGTAAAAAGCTGCCAGGATGTAAATTTTCCTTCCCCAGGGCTACAGTGGCACAGACAGTAAAATACAGTTGTCCCTCAGTAACCTTGGGGGATTGGTTCCAGGTATCCTTGGTCACCAAAATCTGCAAACACTCAAGTCCCTTATACTTTGTATAAAGTGGTTTAGCATTTGCATAAAACATACACGCATCCTCCACTATACTTTAAATCAACTCTAGTTTACTTATAAAACCTAATACAGTTAAATGTTATATAAATAGTTGCTACATTGTGGGTTTTATTTTTATTATTTTTTAATTTCGCTTTTTGAATATTTTCATCCACGGTTGGTTGAATCCATGGATGTTAGAACCTGAGATGTAGAAGGCCAACATATACTCATATTGGACATAGACTCATTGTGGACAGAGGGTACCAAAGCCAGGTTTTACCACCAAGCTTTTCAAATAATTTCTCCATTTATTGTGATTCTTTAGTTGTAATAATCTTTTTGTGGGGTTCACTCTCTTTTTTCTCTTTTTCTCTTTGAATGGACCTAGACCTGACAATTTCTTCCTCTTTTTTTTTTTTTTTTT
>NW_003852420.1:5661352-5701839 GCF_000181295.1 Otolemur garnettii
ATGTTATACTCAGGAGTTCATCATACTCACTCAGCAAAATACGGCATTATCTGTGAGTACCGAATAGATGATTGCACTACAAAATTCCTTGAATATAAGAAATATGGATTGAGTTTTGTCAAAAAATAATTAAAATTTGTTCCTTTTAATGCTTCAAATATTATCAAATCTATTGTTTTGCAAAGTTTTACTCTTATGTAAATTTTTGGCTATGGAAAATGGATAAATGTACACAAAATAAGTTTGAATCTATTTCATGATTATATAACAACTTGGATATTCTTGAGTTACTTATCAAAATTAAAGAACTAAATTTAAAACTATAACAGAAATTTCTATCAATTTCTCAAGAGAAATTATCAGCCATTCTTATTTATTTTACTTATGAATTTACTATGCATGAACATTTATTAAATTAGGCTACTTTTACTTGATGATAAAGTATAATGGAAAATTTACTCTTAGTATTCACAACATATGAAATCAAGGTATTTCAAACACAGAATAATTCAATTTTTTTAAATACTCTGGTTTGCTCCTTATTTAGCATTATGAGAAATAATCTTTGTCATTTGCTACTATAACTAAATTCCTGAGTGGCCACATAGATGAATCTCTTCGTGTTTGAATTCTTTCTGGTTTTATTTTCATTGCAATGAAAACATTGATGTAAATGCTAGGACTCTGTTTTGGAAACAGTTTCAAATTATGAAATTAAATGTAGGGTACTTACAGTTGGGTTTTTGATCCATGATTCTTACTTTCTTTCTTTCTTTTTTTTTTTTTTTTTTTTTTTGTAGAGACAGAGTCTCACTTTATCACCCTCAGTAGCTCACAGCAACCTCCAACTCCTGGGCTTAGGCGATTCTCTTACCTCAGCCTCCCGAGCAGCTAGGATACAGGCACCCGACCACAATGCCCCACTATTTTTTTGTTGCAATTTAGAAGGGGCTGGTTTGAAGCTTCCACCCTCAGTATATGGGGCCAGCACTCTACCCACTGAGCCATAGGAGTCTTACTTTCTATTTTTTTTTAACTTTATTTTTTTATTTTTCTGTTGTTGCAGTTTGGCTAGGGTTGGGTTGGTAAATGGGGCTCACTGAGCCACAGGCACCACCTGGAGTCTTACTTTCTTAGAACCAGATTAAGTATCATTCATTCAGTGAAGACCTATTGACTGCTTACTCTATTGAGTCATTGTGCTTTTATTTTTCCCGTCCAGCTTCCTATTTTCTTTTTTTAGAAAAAAAACTCTGCCACATGCCATGGAGTCATAGCTCATAACAACCTCCAATTCTTGGGCTCAGTGATCTCTTTGCCTCAGCCTCCAGAGTAGCTGGGACTACAAATGCCTGCTGCAAGGCCTGGCTAGTTTTTCTACTTTTAGTAGAGATGGGGTATTGCTCTTGGTCAGGCTGGTCTCAACTCCTGAGCTCAAGAGATCTACCCACTGCTCCCTCAGCCTCCCAGAGTCCTAGGATTACAGATGTGAGCCACTGCGCCCCCCCCCCACTCCAAGCTTCCTTCTTTCATTAATTTATTCAACACCTAGCACCATAGCGAGGGATACCATAGTAAGGATGAAAAGATACAGTCCCCGTGCTGATTGGGCTCAACATCTAAATACCACCCACATAAAGGTAAATTTGCAACTGCTCTATGAAGGAGCAATACCATGGTTTCTATAAAAGATTATGAGTTAGGGAGATCTTACCCAAGGAAAAGTTGATTGAAATAAGATCCCAAGAGTGATTAGCGTCAATTAAGGTAAGGGAAAAAGAGATGATTCTAGGCAGAAGGGATAGCATATACAAAGGCCCTGTGGTAGGAGGAAACATATTTAAGAAATTGAAAGAAGGTCACTCTGACCAAAGCTTAGAGCGTGAGGCAAATAACCACGGCAGATAATTCTGAAGATGTGAATTGGAGACAGGCCAGGACAAAATTTGTAATGATAAGGAGTTTGGAAATAATCCTAAAAGTAATGAAAATCTTGATATTGTTTTAAGTTGAGGTTGGAGGGGACAAAGTAGTGAGTTTGGGGAAAAGAGACGAGGGAATTATTCACTGGAATAGGGAAGAAATTATGGCAGATGGTGGTGTCAGTATAAATGAGAGCTATGGAGAGATTCAAGAGACATTAGTCCCTCATTAGAGAAGTACAGGCCAGTGCCATGCAAATCCGCGAGCCAAATAAACCTCTTTCCTCAATAAATTACCCATCTCCAGTTATTGTTAGCAATCCAAATAGACTAAGACAGTGGCGTGGAAACAGTTCGTTCACTGATTTATTAGATCAACATATGTTTATCACACTCCTACTATACACTTCTATAGATTCTAGAGGGTCAAATAAATGTTAGAATCAGCTTGACAAGTTCCAGGAAAATTCTTGAGGATTTTAATCAGAAATGCATTATTTGTATAATTAACACTTACATAATATTTAGGCCTTTTCATCCTGAAAAATGGTACATCTTTTCACTTACTTGACTTTTATTTATTTAGGTAATACTTTTATAGTTTTTGTTATTTCATCATGTACCTTGCATGTTTCTTGTGTTGAATTTATTTCTAAATACTTTATAAGTTTTTTTTAATTATTAATGGAATCTTTATGTCCCATTTTTGGATTGGACATACCTGACCTACAGAAAGGGCATTGCATTTTGTATTAAACTTTTATTCAAATTCCTAACTGAAGTCTATTACTAATTCTAATAACTTAGTTGAGTCTGTTGGCCTCTAGTGATAAAAACCATCAAAAAACCATATGGCATTATTTGCCATGTCTTTGGCAAATAATGACATTTGTGTTCCTTGCTTTCTTTTTAACCCTCATTGCATTAGGTATGACTGCCAATACAGATTGAATAGTAAGAGGGCTGGTTGGAACTTCTTAAACTTTTTTTGTATGTGATTTTCCATAGTTTACAGATTTTTACTCTACTCTGCTGGGTGAGAAACATATCTTTTGGTATACCATCAGTAATGTTCTCAATTGCTTGAATTTACAGGAAAGTGATTAATAAATAGAAATAATTTAATTTGTAAGCTTTATTTCACTTTCATAAAATTGTAAAACACGAAATTTTACCGTTCAAATGGATTCTCTGAAAAAACTATATACCAGGAACTTGCCAATTCCAAACAGAAAACATCGTTTTGATTTTTCCATTTGTGATTTACATCCTAAAATATATCAAGCAAGTTTCAAAAATATTAGGAATAACCAAGCCGACTGGGGTATGTCTCTGAACAGCTACAAAAATGCTAGTCTTCCACAGTTAATGATGACCTCGTAGCATGTGCTACGAAAAGCATTTTGCTTCCTGCTAATAACAGCTTGCCAGCTAAATAGAATAATGTAAAGTTTAATGAGTACTGCTCTTAAAATAAATATTAGTTTTATTTTCAGTGAAGTAGAAACCACTGCCTTTGTCCTGCTTTTATATTTCTAATCACTGTGAAAATAAACCTGCCTAAAGGTACATCAGACAGCCCTTGTTCAGCTCTACGTTTGAGAGCTATGAAGAGCATACTATTATTAATCTTCAAAACATTCGGTTGGCCTGCTATTATCAGACCAGCCCACAAAATTGCCTAATGTGTATGGCATTTAATGTCAAAATGGTAAAACTATAACCAGATAGGAACAAGTGATTTGCTTCTACGAAAACGACACTTGGTAAAGAGGAAAAGTTTCATTTTTCTCAGTTACACTCACCAAGAATTCCTGCGTAACTCCGAACAACCTCTTATCACTTCACACATTTTAAATACACATAAATGATTGAAAAATTTAGATGTGTATTTCAAATGATATCATACATTTGCAGTTTTATTTCTAACTATACAGGAAAAAATTACCTAGCAAATATTAGTCATGACTTTCTCTGAGTAATGAAACTACAGGTGACTATCTTTCAAGGTTGCTATATTTTAAAGTTATTTACAGTAAGTATATATGTATTTCTTACATATATACATAATGAAAAAAACTAGTATTTTTTAGAAGTTGGTTAAGGCCAATAGGAAATATATTTTTTAGACTAAATCTTCCCAAGGGTAAAAATTTTGCAGATGTTACTGAACTAGAAACAAATCTTATGTTCTTTCTCAGATCTTGGACCTCCACCTGTCTCTCCTGTTTGGGGTGAAACATGACCACCAGGAAACAAAAGATAGGCGAGAACTAGCAGAATAATTTCCCTGGCACAACCTTTTTTTTTTTTTTGGTAGAGACAGAGTCTCACTTTGTTGCCCTTGGTAGAGTGCCATGGCGTCACACAGCTCACAGCAACCTTCAACTTCTGGTCTTAAGCAATTCTCTTGCCTCAGCCTCCTGAGTAGCTGGGACTACAGGCGCCCACCACAATGCCCAGCTATTTTTTGGTTGCAGTTTGGCTGGGGCTGGGCTTGAACCCGCCACCCTCTGTATATGGGGCCGGTGCCCTACTCACTGAGCCACAGGCGCCACCCCTGGCACAATCTTTATCACTAATTCTGAAGTGTGTATACCACACTATGCACGTGCTCGTCGTCTGAGTCTTCCCCCACAGCAGGTCTGTTTGCTGTAATTATCAGACCAGGCTACCACAAGAGTTTGTTCACCTCTCTCTGCACCTCAATGTGCCCATACACCCTGCACACTCCTTGCCCCTGTTGGTGGAGATGAGGCCCATTCCATGAATGCTGAAGCAAAGATTCATTGCATTCATTTCATTCATTCAAAAACCATTTGCTACCTACTGTGTGGTAGATGTAGGGGGGCAGATGACAAAGGGAAAACAAGATAGTGACAGCCCTCAAAAAGCCACCAGACTGGTAGGACCAGGTGTAGGCACTTAAATATCTGGTCTGGACCCTGTGATAAGTGCTTTGGAGAAGGTGTGGGGTCTGTGCACTTTCAAGCTGGCAGAAGAAAGGAAATGAGTTTGTAACTGAATCTCTCTGGGGAAAAAAAAGAGGCCGACAAGGTGGGGTCACCCAGGAAAGGCTGTCTGGGCCCAGCCTTGAGAGTGAACAAGTAATTGCTTTGCCAAGTTTACACAGAATGTGCAGAGTGGGTTTTCGTGGTGTATCCATCACATTGTGTTGCAGCAAACGAGGAATTGCACCAGGACTGTAAAAAAAAGGAACTGTTAACTGCTGACGGGAACTCAGCAACTTAGTGGTAAGACGCTGAACCCAGGAATTGTTCTCACCAAACCCTTTTATACTTTTTTTTTTTTTAGCTGGGTTACAGTTACAGATGGTAGGTCATGGGAAAAGGTTTTAGCTAGCAGGCAAAAAATCATAAAGAGTTAATGATTATATTTCTCGAGAAGCCAGAGTGAGATTATTTGTTGCATAGTCTCTTTCAGGGTTATTTCTGCTTCGTGTTTCTTTTTTTTTTTTTGAGACAGGAGCCTCAAGCTGTCGGCCTGGGTAGAGTGCTGTGGCATCACAACTCACAGCAACCTCCAACTCCTGGGCTCAAGCGAGTCTCCTGCCTCAGCCTCCTGAGTAGCTGGGACCACAGGCACCCGCCACAACGCCTGGCTATTTTTTGGTTGCAGCTGTCATTGTTGTTTGGCTGGCCCGGGCTGGATTTGAACCCGCCACCTTGAGTGTACGTAGCTGGCGCCTTAGCCACTTGAGCCACAGGTGCCGAGCCTGCTTCATGTTTCTTGTAAAGTCCTTTCTTATCTTTGGAGGTGGAGTTTTGTAGCTATCTGCTGCATTCTCAGGACCACTAAGAAGCGTAAGATTTATATCTCTTTCCTCAATTGAATGTGTATTTCTCTGTACCTCAGGGTTCCAAACTAACACAATAGTTGCACAGAGTTCAAGAATGGGGGTGGTAAATGGACGAAAATGGAAAAGTATATGACAAAAAATGACAGAGGAAAAGATACATAGGGAATAGGCCCAGGAGCAAAAAGAGAAGATATTTTTTATTATTACTTTCTCTGGTGATAAATCCAAAGACACAATCTAAAGTTGCCACTCTCTTTATATCCTATTAAACTGGCCTCAAAGTGGTAGATAAACCAAGTACCTAGCTGTGGTTACCAACCTGGTCTGGAGCAGTGGTTCTCAAACTTCAGCTGACGTAAGAATCACCTGTTACAGGTTCCCTGGGCCCCACCTGCAAAGACAGAAGGTCTAGAATAGAGCCCCAGATTTTCTGTTTCTCCCTCCGGCACACAGGGCACACTTTGAAGAATAAGGGTATGAAGAAACATTCCTGGAAACACAGGGAAGTCAGGTCTGGCTGGTAGCATCTCCTTACTGGGCGTATTTTCTACAAGCTTAAAATCATGGAACAATGTTACCGTTACTAAGCAGGGGTCCACGAACTTTTTAAACAGGGGACCAGTTCACTGTCCCTCAGACTGCTCTGCCCCAGGACTAGTCCGCTGCTAAGCACGACAGGCAGCAGTGGCAAAAACACCTGGGGGGGCTGGATAAATGTCCTCAGTGGGCCACATATGGCCCACGGGCCATAGTTTGAGGACACCTGGAAGAGCATGGATTAAATGTTAAATAAATTTTACTTTAGTCCCAATTCTCTGAACTTCTAGTGAGTGACATCATTTAGGGTGTTTTCTTTTTGTGTCAAAGTCTCACTATGTTGCCCAAGCTGGCCTTGAAATTCTGGGCTCAAGTAACCCTCCCACTTCTGCCTCCTAAGTAGCTGGGACTACAGGCCAATAACACATCACCCCACCTAGAACTAGTGAATGACTCTGGACAAATTACTTAACTTCTCTGTGACTAGTTTTCTCATCCATAAACTGGGCATAATAGCAGCTGTCTCA
Source organism: Otolemur garnettii (assembly GCF_000181295.1). Lineage (NCBI taxonomy): Eukaryota > Metazoa > Chordata > Mammalia > Primates > Galagidae > Otolemur > Otolemur garnettii. The sequence goes on from NW_003852420.1 coordinate 5,668,159, forward strand.
TGGTGGTTCTGTGAAGACTGAGTGAAATGTGTGTAATCTGCTAAGGACAGTGAGAACATGGAAAGTCCTTATTAAACATTCCCTGGTAGAACTAGTTATTAGTAAGATAGCAATATATAATTCCATTCAAAGTGGATTCTAGTGGGACATAGAATTCAATGGAGATACTGGTTTTTTGAGCCAAGAGTGATATCTCACACCTGTAATCCTAGCAGTCTGGGAGACCCAGGTGGGTGGTTTGCTTGAGCACAGGAGTTTAAGACCAGCCTAAGCAAGAGCAAGACCCCATTTCCACTAAAAACAGAAAAATTAGCTGGGTGTTGTGGTGCATACCTGTAGTCCCAGCTACTCACGAGGCTGAGGCTTTCACTTGAGCCCGAGAGTTTGAAGTTGCCATGAGCTGTGACACCATGGCACTCTACCCAGGGCAGTGGAGGGGGACTCTGCCTAAAAAAAAACAAACAAACCAAAAAAAAAAAAAAAAAAAAAAACCCACTAACTGAGAAGAATAATATTACAAGACAAAATTATAGTACCAACTCAATATTTGATGATATTTTTAAAATTTTGTCAATTTATTTTAGAAAGAGTCTGGGCGTGGTGTCTGGTACCTGTAATACTAACACTTTGGGAGGCTGAGGCAGTAAGATTACTCAAGCAGGAGTTCAAGACTAGCCTAAGCAAGAGTGAGATCCCTGCCTCTACAAAAATAGAAAGAAATTAGCCGAGCACATGGTGGGTGGTACATGCCTATAGGCCCAGATACTCAGCAGGCTGAGCCAGGAGGATCCCTTAAGCCTAGGGGTTTGAGGTTGCAGTGAGCTATGATGCACTCTGATGCAGTGAGCCATTGCACTTTAGCCTGGGTGACAGAAGGAGAACTTGTCTCAAAAAAAAAAAAAAAAAAGATTTTAGCAAAGGTAATGGTGTCATGGTCTTTATCTAATTACAGGGAGAGAAAGTGAGAGAGAGAGCAGTGCCTCAACTGAGCGTCCTTCCTTTTTTGGAGGGGCGCCTGTGGCTCAAGGAGTAGGGCACTGGCCCCATATACTGGGGGTGACGGGTTCAAGCCTGGCCCTAACCAAAACTGAAAAAAAAAAGGATGAAATATGACCTCTGGGATTATCCAGTGAAGAGAGTGGAGAAACATGTGGGGCATGGATGAAAAATCAGCTGATCAGCTGTAAGTGTTGGTCCTGTGAGACAGGTAATGAGGGGAATTTATTATACTCTATCCTCTGTTTCTATATATGTTTGAAAAGCATAAAATATTTTGCTGTCATAAGAGAGAGGTAGCAATTTATGTAAACCCTACAACTCAATGCGAGAAAAGATTTTTTTTCTTTTAGATTATTGAGTACCATGTCAATTCTCTCACATTTCTGATATCTTGGACATAAAACTTTCTTTACAGAGCATGCCTTTAGGTGCTTTTATAATGTATAATGTTCAAAAGAACATTTCTGGGCAGGTGGAAAAAAACATCGAAAAGTGGAATCATGATTGAGAAAATTTCTAAAGGTCTTCAAATGGTTGGGCCCTCAAGTGAACAGAATTTTATTTTATTTTACTTTGCATCTATTGATAGGAGAGTTGAAGTGTGGAAGGGGATTTTAGAACAGGCATACTTTGAGAACGTCTGAACTCTGAAATATCATCAGCAATAATTATTCATTTTATCAAAAGATTTGCCTCAGTCTTCCTTTCAATATAGCTGTTTCCACCTGAGCGCTTAGAATAAATAACCTGAATTTTATTAACTATCATTTTCAAGAACACACCTGTTATTAGATAGATTACCTTTAATTACATTCTGAGCTGGGCTCTTCCAAGAGGTTAGATATTTCTGTTGTGTTTGTTTTATGCTTTATGAAATTATAACATAGAAAAAGTGCACATCAATGTACTCCCCGATGCATGTTCATAAGCTGAACTCACAAGTCTCATTGTCATGACTGCTCCACAGTGTGTTGTCTAAACAGACCACAATTTGTTCATCTACCTATTAAACTGTTGATGGGCATTTGGGCTGTTTTCAGTTTGGGGCTATTAGGAACAGTGTTTCCAACAACATTCTCACACATATCATTTGGTTGATGTCCGTGCATGTTTCTACTGGATCTCTAACTAGGAGTGGAAATGCTGGAACGTGACCATATGCCTATGTGACCTTATGTGTGACCATATGACCATACATACATATGACCGTATGTGTGGGAGACTTCTACTTGCTTCAAATCCCACTCAACTTTTGAAGGTTTCTATCTTTTTTAACTTTAGCCGTTCTGGTAGATTTTAATTTGAGTATGTTTTTAATTTGCATTTCGTTCATGACATTGAAAACATGTTCAAAATGTTTATTGGCAATTTAGATAATGTCTTTGAATTTATCGTTTGCAAGATAATCGTTCAAATCTTGTCAATTTATTTATTTATTTATTTTTTGAGACAGAGCCTCAAGCTATCCCCCTGGGTAGAGTGCTGTAGCATCACAGCTCACAGCAACCTCCAACTCCTGGGCTCAAGCGAGTCTCCTGCCTCAGGCTCCCAAGTAGCTGAGACCACAGGCACTCGCCACAACGCCCAGCTGTTTTTTTGGTTGCAGCCGTCATTGTTGTTTGGCAGGCCCAGGCTGGATTTGAACCCACCACCTTAGGTGTATGGGGCTGGCACCTTAGCCACTTGAGCCACAGGCGCCGAGCCAAATCTTGTCAATTTCTATCAGATTGCTATGTCTTATTTTCTTGTTGATTTTCAGTTCTTTATATATGTTCAGTATGAAAGTTTTGGGGTTTTTTTATAGAATACATGTATTACAAATATTTATTCTGGCTCAGCTTGAGGCTCAGTCTCAAAAAAAAAACAAAAACAAATATTTATTCTTTTTGTGGGTAGTGTATTAACTCCCTTTATGGTATCTTTTAATGAATGGAAATCTGTAATTTTAACATAGTCCAATTTAATCAATTGTTTTCATTATGATTAATGCTTTTGTATTCTAGTTTTGTTTTTGTTTGTTTGTTTGTTTTTTGGGACACAATCTTGCCTGTTTCCTGAATTAGACTGCCCTAGCATGACCCTAGCTCATAGTAACCTCAAGCTCATGAGCTCAAGCAATCCTTCTGACTCAGCTTCCCCAGTTCCTAGGCCTACGGGTGCCCACCACCATGCCTGGCTGATTTTCCCATTTTTAGTAGAGACAGGGATGATACTTTGCTCAGGTGTTAAACTCCTGAGTTCAAACAATCCTCCTGCCTCAGTGCTAGGACAACAGGTGAGAGCCACCTCACCCAGACTACTGTATTCTGTTTTTAAAGATATTTTGCCTATCCAAGGTCATGAAGATGTTCTCTTCTATTTTCTTTTCTGTTTACTGTTCATAAAATCTATAGTTCATTTGCAATTGATTTTTGTATGACATGTGCAGAGGGACGGCATGACAATAGCCATTTGGCCAAGAACCATTTATCGAAAAGGCCATTCTTTCTCCAATGCCCTGCAAAGTCACCTTTGTCATAGATCAGTCAACTATACAAATGTGTAATCAAAATTAATGTGGGATATGAAGTATATGTGATGGGGTTGGGGGTGAAGGGAAAGTGTGTATGCTTGCATACTTTAAAATGTTTTTAAAATGTATACCTCCCAACTGCACCCCCTTACTCACATCCACAGTCAGGGCTCATGAACAAGATGACAGATGGATTCAGAAATTTTTATCCATCTCCCAGTGTAAACGCTTCTTTTCCTGCATTTGATGGAAAAATTATTGAAATCATCCTACCATACAAATATCATGTAAATGAGCTTAACTTAGAACAACTACAAACAGCAAGCCAAGTTCAGCAAAATCCAATAAAATACTTCTCATTTACGAGAGAAATAAAAGGAAAAAAGTCTCCGTCATTAACAACCAGCATAAGTCACTTCGTGTACAGTAAAACAAAAATTCCCCTGCCTCCTCCACTTTTCTTCATTATTTCCTAGTTTCTCCTGCTTTCAAATCTTTCCAGAAGAATAGCAAGGACAAGAATCAGCCACCATCAGCACCAGTGAAAATGATGCCCAAGGGAGCAGTGGAGGGGCAGAGAGAGCCTTAAGTGCAGGAATTTATTTAGCTTCTTAACTTTGAAAGCCTTGGCCTAAGAAATCAAAGGGTTTGGTTTAAATCATCGTTAACCTGAGAAAGACAGAAGGAAAATCATCAGTGACAGGTAATCGTGCAAAGCAGAACATTTAGGAAAGGACTGACAGCATTTTCTGGATGAAAAGTGCTTCTTGGTCAGGTTTGAATCCTGCAAACCCATTTGTTCAAATCTTAGCCTGTATTTTAACCGCTGACAATTTTATTCTTTCCTCCTCAAAATGGATAATGAAGATTTATCACCCTGTGGACTGAGCCTTTTTTTTTTCTTTAACTGTCGCATGTCATGTCAATGAACCAATCTTTCATTGCTATCTGTTGTAGAAGAGAAGTATAAACTATGGATGGTTAATACACAAGAAAGGAAAAGCCAAGAAACTGGCTAGGACTGGATAGGACTTTCCTTTAACAGATCAGCCCCATCCTTTAACAAATGAGAAGCCAAAGGCCAAAAAGGTGGCAGGCCTTGTTCAAGTTCTTGCAGGGAACTGGAGGAAGCTGGGGATGGAGTTCAGGCTGGCAATTCTCCAACACATTCGTTTTCTTGGGTATAATCATCCAGTCTTTATTCCCAAAGTTGGTCTCAGGCAGAAAAATTTCAGCCTTGGGAAATCCCTGTGTCTCAATGTTGCTGCAAAACCAGCAGTTGATGTTCAGGCAGTTATCTGTGTTCTTGGTTCTCAGTTCTTGGTGTGCCCTTAGCCAAAGAATGACCAGACCCAGCAAAAGCAAGGTAAGCTTGAAATGAAGTTTACTGAAGTAGAGAAAAACAGGTTGACAGAGTAAGTTATGTTTGCCACAGACAACAAATGGCCCCCCTTGTTGTGACAAAAAAGACCTTGGTGGGCGGTGCCTGTGGCTCAAAGGAGTAGGTGCCAGCCCCACATGCTGGAAGTGGTGGGTTCAAACCCAGCCCCTGACAAAAACTGCAGAAAAAGACCTTGGTTATGGTCCGAGGTCCTGTTTTATACTGTCTAGATTGGGGCCTCCATAGAGTTTAGACATTACCATGGAGCCACTTTGATGGACAGTTGACTACATGATAGCCTTAAGTTACTCCAGGTGACCTTCCAGATCCTATTGTGCCTGGTCCTCCTTGTCCCAGGTGTGGCAGTTGCTTTCAATAGGATTAAGGTAGGACAGACCCCAAGACAGAGCCTGCTGTTGCCTTTCTTTCTAGGTAAGGCAATTGCTTGAGGCAGCACCAAGGCAAGGCATCCACTTTTCCCCTAAGAGAGCCTCAGAACTCCCTTGCTATCTACCTGACACATCCACCCCCTTCTTGGTGGTATAAATCAGCCACAGACATTCTTACTGTTATAGCTCCTGTGGTTTTGGAGGTTTCCTGGGCTCAGGTGGGTGGTTCTGTCAGGTGTCTCTCATGCAGTTGCAGCCAGAAGCAGCTAAGGCCAAAGTCCCCTTGAAATCTTCCTCATTCACATGTCTAGTAATTGATGCTGCTGTCCTCTGCCACCTCAGCAAGACCTTTCAGCCAGAACACTGGCCAGTGCTTCATCATGACATAGTGTCTGGGGGGTGTCCTAAGAAAAACCATGCAGAAATTGCATCACCTTTCATGGCCTAACTTCTCATGTCACTTGGCATCACTGTCATTATAGTCACAACACCCTAGATTGAAGAAGAAACATAGACCTTATGTCTCTGTGGGAAGAGTGCAAGAAAAGCATGTGGGATGGAAGGTATTATTGTGGCCATTGGAAAATGCAGTCTGCCAATACTGTGATATAATGGAGACTATATCTGGGCTTTGTTCCCTGTTGGTTGGTGACCTAGGCTTTAAAAACGCTTGGAATTTCCTGTGATAGGAGTGTCTTTGTTATGCTAATGATAAGGCTCAAAGTCTGATCTCAATATCAGCGTGGGAAAGAATTAGGTGATTAGAAGGTTGGAGCTTCGGCCCAGCTTGACCTCAGGGGAAAGGTGAGGGTCTGGACATTTGAGTTCAATCACATGCCAATGATTTAATCAATCCTGACCAAGTAATGAAGTCCCACTCAGGGCTGGACAGGGACCAGGTGAGCTCTGAAATCAGTGTCATTATTGACACCCCCTCCCCTAGGCACAAACAGGTCACACCCTTTTCTGGACAGTTCCTCCTAGAGTATGGTGCACACACCCTGATTCCTTCTCTGAGGCAAAAACTGCAAGGGTTGCATTCCTTGGCTAATTTTAGTATTTTCTGCCCTCAGATCTCTGGCCAATAGTGGCATAACTCCCCAAAACTCCTTGCCCACAGGATAGGAAAAAATAGCATTTAAATCCCCCAGATTGAAGACTTAGGGTGCATTCTGTCTTGGATCCCCCCGCTGACTGCCAGAGATTCTATTCCCCCTTCTTGCTTGCCCCCACCTTATCAATCTTTCTATCAATATTTCCCTCAATAAACTCTGTCTTGTCTCTGATCCCTGCGGTCTGTCTGTGGCATCAATCTTTGAATCTAGAGACCAAAAGAACCTGACACCGGACACAGAAATTCCAGCAACACCAATAAAAACTAAGGATACTGAGACCCAGAGGAGCTTTCCAGTTGGTGTCCACACCAATGCTCTTGGAGGGTGATGTAACTGGATTCCACAAGGGAAGTATTTAGAAGCTCTGTGTCTCCTCCTCCTCCAGACCTTGCCCTATACATCCCTTCATTTGGTTATTTCTGATCTATATCCCTTATAATAAAACTTAATCATAAGTGCAACACTTTCCTGAGTTTTGGAAGTCATTCTCTTGTAGGAAGACAAGGCCCAATGGAGAGAAAGAGCACCCAAACACCACATTTATAAGAGGAAGGGCTTTATTCACCAGCCTGGAGCTTATGGTATAGAAGAATTTCAAATGGCCGTGTTCCCTGACTGGCTTGGTTTTTCCCTTTTTATCAATAGTCAAAAAGTTCCACCCCACAGCCACCCTTCTCATTGGCCAGTTTGAATCAAGCAGGAGATGCTATTCCCACCCCTACAGAACTACAGGATTTTACAGAACTTGGAAATTTCCAAGTTCCAGGAAGTTAAGTTTACAAATTCCCAAGAGCCAAGTCACCATGGAAAGGACCTGCAGGTATATCCCTGTGACCTGTTCCCCTAGACCTCACCCTTCTTGGGTATCCTTTCTCAATTCTAGCAAATTATCAAACTCAAGGGATCATGGAAACCTCTGAATGCATAACCAGCTGCTCAGAAGGTACCCTACTTATAGCTGGAGTAGGGGCATTTATTTTTATAGAGAAATAGACCCTAAGCTGTGGGGTCTGCATTAACTCTGGTTAATTAGTGTTAGAATTAAATGACAGGACACTCAGTCAGTGCCACATTAGTATCAGAACACTCAGGCCCTGTGGCATTTGTTCTTCAGTTATCAGGTTTTCTTTTGATATTATGCTCACTTGTCTTAGAAGACAATTTTATGTATGTGGTGCCTCCTCCACAGCTGGTGACAGCTTACAGGTATCACAGGAAGCTCAGAGAGGACTCTATTTTTGTCTGCATACCTCTCTCTTTTCTATTTTCTCTCTATGCCAAAGATACCCAGTGAACATTTGTAATTTCCACTCCAGAGGATTTCCTATCCTGTCATAATTTTTAAGGATCATATTATTTCTGACAGGTCAGAGTGTTCCGCTCTGATGGAGATAATTACAACAACATCTCCCGGACTCAGTCCTTCAGTCTTTTCCCTTTTGTACCTCTGTTCTCTCCTCCTTAGTTGATTTCATCCTATATCATGGATTTGAGTACCATCTATCTATGCCCAGCTGGATGTCTCCTCTCAACTCCAGATTTTTACATTCAATTCACTTGCCCAGTCACATCTCCTCTGACATGTTTACGGCTTGTCTCAAACTTAACATGTATATGAAACTCAGCTCATGCAGTTTCCCCATACTCTGTCTCTCCCACGTTTCCCCAGTCTCAGTTAGTGGTAAATTTTATCCTTGTAGTTGCCCAGGTGTCAGCCTTAACACTCTTTCTTTCATGTCCCATGCATTATCCATCTGCAAATTCTAACAAATCTATTTATAAATATAATTCTTTTTTTTTTTTTTTTTTTTGAGATGGAGCCTCAAGCTATCCCCCTGGGTGGAGTGCCATGGCATCACAGCTCACAGCAACCTCCAACTCCTGGGCTCAAGCGAGTCTCCTGCCTCAGCCTCCCAAGTAGCTGGGACCACAGGCGCCCGCCACAACGCCTGGCCATTTTTTGGTTGCAGCCATCATTGTTGTTTGGCGGGCCCGGGCTGGGGATTTGAACCCGCCACCTTAGGTGTACGTGGCTGGCGCCTTAGCCGCTTGAGCCACAGGCGCCGAGCCTATAAATATAATTCAAATTCAACTATTTCTATCCTCAGTGCTACCACTGGGGCCACACCACCATTATCTGTTGACTGAACTATTGCCAACTCTTTCTAATTGTTTTTTTTGCACCCCCCCAGCCCATCCCACAGTCTGGTCTCAACAAAGATGGCAGAGATTCTCTTAAAAATGAGTTAAGAAAAAAATAAATAAATTAGATCATGTCACTTCTCAGTGTAAACCATCCAGTAGCACCCTATCATAACCTTCAGAGTGGAAGACAAAGTTCTTAATGAAACCTACACTACCTCTCTAACTCCATTCTCCAAATCAGCCTTTTATTCACTCCGTTAGAATCACAATGGTCACCCTCCTGCTCCTCCAACATACCAAACCCACTCCTACATCAAGGCTGCTGTGCTAGCTGTTCCCTGTGCTTGGAATTTTACTCCTCTTTATACCTACGTGGCTTACCCCTTGCTTAATTCAGATCACTAATCAATATTCTGCTTTTCATTGGCCACCTTATTTAAAACTTCAAACCTCTTTCTCTCTGGATATTTGTTTTTCTCCTTCCTGCCTGGTTTTTCTCCTTAGCTTGTATAACTCCCTAACATACTACATATGTTTTTATATTGAATAGGAGCCAAATCAAATTCAGTAGAACTTCCATAGCTGACCACTTCCCTACAACTTAGGTCTCCTTAAGTTGACCTAATTTTCATAGACTGGACATGTACCACACATATGTATCAGTACAGTAGGCCTAGTTCCTTATGTTGACCACCTCTGTATGTTGACCAGTTTGTTACAGACCTCTGGGTGGTCAACTTATAGAGGTTTTACTGTACTGTAAGCAATTTAGAAGTTTGGGAAAGACTTCATAGGATATGAGGATTTGTGTTGACTTTTGAGAATGAAGTTTGAATAGTCAATGAGAAATGTAGGGGTGGAAATGGTAATACATTTTCCTTACCCTTTGCAAGGGTCATTGCTGTCACTCCTATGACAAAAGACAGGTTAGCAAGAGAAAAGCATAACAAATGTATTCAGTCAGAGTTTTACACGACATGGAGTCTTCAGATACGAAGACACAAAGACAAGGAAAAACCATGCTAAGCGTAATGAAAGAAGTGGATTGCCAGGTATGTGGGTTCACACTTCTAATCCTAGCACTTTTGGAGGCCAAGGTAGAGGAAACACTTGAAGTCAGGAGTTCAAAATCAGTCTGGTATAGATAGACCCTATCTATACCAAAAAGTTTAATAATTAGCCAGGTGTGGTTTCACAAACATGTAGTCCCAGGTGCTCAGGAGGCTGAGGCAGGGGGATCACTTGAGCCAGGATTTTGAGGTTGCTATGAGCTATTATGACACCATTGTCCTCTAGTTCAGGCAACAGAGTAAGACCCTATGTTTAAAAAAAAAAAAGAAAACGAAAAGAAGAGGATAAGTATGGAGAAACATGACTGAACATGTTTATTAACAGTAATAAACTGAAGAGGAGTCCAGCAAGATCTGTTTGTTCAGATTCTTCTTGGTCTCTCTGTGTAACATTCCTTTCCTCTAGTATAGTGCAGGACACATGTCACATGAGATTCTTAGGATCCATTTCCAGGAAAGGTAGTTCAGAGAGTGACTGTCTGGGTTTTATGGCTTGCTGCTTTGAGGAGAAAAAAGAGCTAGAGACAGGAAGGCAGAAGGTCAGAGAAACCATTTTGCTTCTGAGGACTTCCTATCTCCTTCAGCTCAAAAATACGCAGTGTGCCAAAGTATCACAATACTTGGGGATGTTGTGCTCTCAGCCCTGATAGGAGAAAGGAGAGTAATCCACGTGAAAGAAGATGTAAGCTACTTCCTAGACACTTGTTGTTGTAAAGTCTGATCTCAGTAAGTAGGACATTGCAGTATTTTTTCTTTTTGGCACTTCCAAAAGTCTTGAATGCAAAGACTTTCTTATCTCCATGTTTTCAAAGTTTAGCCACCTGCCATAGAATAAACATTTAATAAAGATAGATGGTTCCATTCTATAATCCACCCTGTGGAATGGATAGTTGGATGGATGGATCAATGGATCAATGGATTAATGAATCTAAGGATGGATAAGCATGCTGATGATACAGGCTTGTGGGTCCAGATGCTTCATCTGTAAATGGTATTGAATTCTGATGTATAATAACCATAATGATGATTCTTTAACTAGTGGATCAAAAGACTGAGATGATTTTGACCTACATATGAAATAACCTTTAAAAAAGAACTATAAGAAATTTTCTTCCTTTATGCTACATTTATTTATTTATTTATTTATTTATTTATTTTTTGGAGACAGTCTCACTATGTCGCCCTGGGTAAGAGTACCATGGCATTCTAGCTTATGGCAACCTCAAACTCTTGGGCTCAGGTGATATCCTTGCCTCAGCTTCCTAAGAGCTGGCCACAATGCTGGGCTAGTTTTTCTATTTTCAGAAGAGATGGGGTCTCACTTTTGCTTAGGCAGGTTTCAAACTCCAGGAGATCCACCTGCCCCAGCCTCCAAGAGAGCTAGGATTACAGGTGTGAGCCACCATGCCCAGCCTCCTTTATGCTACCTTGAGCAGTCATTGGAAAACCTTTCTACTTTGAAAGTTAAAGTTCTAGGAAAGTGCAGTTCAAAACTAGATTGAGAAATCATAGCTGCATTATGAATTTCTTGATTTGGTCTTCATGTGTATTCAGTAGGGGAAATGATAATTATCTTCATTATATGAATGAGGCAAATTAAAATACCATATTTTATCAATACTAACACACTCAGCTTCCCCTCACACTTTATTATCTATGAAATGAATATGTGTATTCATACATCACTGGTGTTTTAGTATTGTGTCATAGTTTAATTGGCAATATTTTATCTCTCCTGGTAGCATTTTTTGTTGGTATATATGATAAGAATCAGTGTCCTAGAACTATGAAATAAATGTCTCAAAATCTCAAACCCAGTTCATGGTAGAACTGAGACTAAAACAAAGCTTTCCTTAGTTTTAAACTAGTGGTTTTTTTTTGTTTTTTTTTTTTGAGACAGAGCCTCAAGCTGTCCCCCTGGGCAGAGTGCCGTGGCATTACAGCTCACAGCAACCTCCAACTCCTGGGCTCAAGCGAGTCTCCTGCCTCCGCCTCCCAAGTAGCTGGGACCACAGGCGCCCGCCACAACGCCCGGCTATTTTTTGGTTGCAGCTGCCATTGTTGTTTTTGGCGGGTCCGGGCTGGGGATTCGAACCGGCCACCTTAGGTGTACGTGGCTGGCGCCTTAGCCGGTTGAGCTATAGGCGCCGAGCCTTAAACTAGTGTTTTAATGAACAGGTGGCATCTTCACTAACGATGGAGCCCTTCTTAAATTACTTTTATAGAATACCTTAGACATTTAAAAGAACTATCATTCCCTTCTGTGTCTCCCATTTGGTGTTACAAGGGAAGAATGTTGAGTTTCAAAGGCACTATCTTTTACATATATATGAATATATGTACACACATATATATACACACACGTATAAAATATACTTGACAGTATATATACACACACACACTTCTTTTAAAGAATGGTTCTCTCTCTATTGCTCAGGCTGGAGAGCAGTGGCACAATCATAGCTCATTGCAGCTTCAAACTCCTGGCCTCAGAGGATCGTCCCACTTCTTCAGCTTCCTGAGTAGCTGGGACTACAAGTCAGAAACATCATCTTATGACAAGTTTCCTTCACCTAATGTTTCAAGATATAGCAAATAACATAGGACTATCTTACATAATAATATGTATTTGGGCTCAGAGAATAATGCCCCAAAATGTTGCTCCTTCATATGTTGAACTAAAATAAGCAATCTGAAGATCTCTGTGACCTCATACCCCTCCTTTCTCTCAACCTTTGTCTCCTACAAAGCACAAGATGAGAGTGTTCCCTGAAGTTCACTTATCTATCGAAAAACTGGACCTACCAAATAATAACATAATTCCCCTTGGTCCTCTCCCTGAAATTTCATTAACTAGAGAAGATTAACTTGTATCACAGAGGAAGAGACTAAACATTAAACACCACTCCTAGAGCCCAGACTTTGTCCCACACAATTATTTGTTCTCTAGTTCCATTCAATTTTCAAAGAGAATGATTCACTAGATTGTATGTGACACCCCTTTCATCATTCCTAAGAATTAGTTACTCCTCCAGGCCTTCTCTTCCCCCATGAGGAAGGGCATTTGAGTTCTGGACCTCACTGGGTTATTGGACAGTTATCCTCCTACAGTTCTCCTGTGCTGTGCACGTTGAATCTGTAGGCCTCTGTCTTCTCTTAATCCCCTTATTGTCAGTTCATTTTCAGTGAAACTTTAGCAGGTATAGGGGAAACTCTCTCTTGGTCCTTACACATGGGACATGCTAATAAATAATTTACTGTTAGGCTGGGTGTGGTGGCTCACACCTGTAATCCCAGCACTCTGGGAGGCCAAGGAGGATGGATCGCCTAAGCTCATGAGTTCGAGACCAGCTTGAGTTAGAGCAAGACCCTGTCTCTAAAAATAGCCGGGCTTTGTGGCAGGCACCTCTCAGCTACTTGGGAGGCTGAGGCAAGAGGATAGCTTGAGCCCAAGAATCTGAGGTTGCTGTGAGCTATGATACCACAGCACTCTACCTGGTGAGGTAAAAGGGGTGTCACCCTGACTCTCAAAAAAAAAAAAAAAACTTACTGTTTATCTGAAATTCAGATTTAACTGGTCACTTTATATTTATTTAAGCACTAAATCCACAGAAAAAAAGAAAATTAGCAGATTGGTTTTGACTTTCTACAAGATTCTTAGAGACCAGAGTATCAGATTAAGACAACTGGATAGGAAAGTGTGAGCCGTTCCAGTTAACCAGAGATGAAAAAGCATCGTATAAGGTCTGACAATTAAGTTTGTGAACTTGCCACTGTGCACTTACAGTGGCAAGACCATACAAACACCTCGGTAAGGTTTCACAACCTCAGTGTATCAGTGTCTCTCAGCTGCTGCGTTCATGTTCGCATGGAGTCTTGCTGAATGGCATTTATTAGTGTCGTTGGGTGTTTTTGTGTGCCATTGTGAGAATGTTCCTTCTTGAATTAAAGCAATGAACAAATATTTGTAAATTTCTTGTTAATCTAGGCAAAAGTGGAGATGAAATCAGGGACATGTTTGTCCAAGTTTAGGGGATAATGCCATGAAGAAAGTGCCAGGGTACAAATGGATTAAATGTTTTTCTGAAGGGACAGAAAACGTCACTGATGAAGGCAGGTCAGGGTGGCCAGTAACAAGTAGAACTGACAAAAACATTGCAAAATTCATCAGATTGTGTCAAAATCAATAGCTGACCATGAGAAGCATAGCAGACCAAGTAAACATGGATAGACAAACAGGACAATCTTAACTGAAAATCTTGGCATGAGAAAGGTGTGTACAAAAATGGTCCCCCAGGAGCTCATGGATAAACAAAAGGAAAGGAGAATCAAAGTTTGCCAAGATGTTCTGAAGAGGCAAGATGATGTTTCAGCTTTGTTATATCACTGGTGATGAAGCACGGGGTATACCAATTTGACCCTGAAACACGGGTGTACCAATTTGACCCTGAAACAAAGTGCCAAAGTGCACAGTGGCAGTCAGCCAATTCTCCACAACCAAAAAGGTTCCATCCCAGTCCAAATCAGGGGTCAAAATGATGTTGCTAACCTTTTCTTATATCGGAAGGGTTTTATTTTTTTTTTGAGACAGAGTCTCTGTGTCCCTGGGTATAGTGCTATGGAGTCATAATTCACAGCAACCTCAAACTCTTGGGCTCAAGTGATCCTCAGCCTCCTGAGTAGCTGGGACTACAGGAGTCTGTCACAATGCTCGGCTAGTTTTTTCCTATTTTTAGTAGAAATGGGCCCTCACCCTTGCTCAGGCTGGTCTTGTACTCCTGAGCTCAGAGGAGCCACTCCCCTTGGCCTTCCAGAGTGCTAGGATTATGGGCATGGGCCATCAGACCAGATCAGAGGGATTGTTTGTTGTGAATTTGTACCAACTAGACAATTAGTTAACCAAGTTTACTATTTGGAAGTGCTGAAAAGGCTGTGTGAAAAAGTTAGATGAAAATGACCTGAACTTTCTGCCAACAACTCATGGTTCTTACATAATGACAATGCACCAGGTCACAGGGCACTGTCTGTAAGGGAGTTTTTAGGCAGTAAACAAATAACTATATGGCAACACCCTACCTACTAACCTGATCTTAGCCCCCAATGACTTTTATGTTAAACCAAAAATAAAGAAAATATTGAAAAGAAGACATTTTGATGACGTTCAGGACATCAAGGGTAAATATGAAGACATATTTCTGATGGCCATTCCAGAAAATCAGTTCCAAAATTGTTTGGAAGGGTAGAGTATAGGCCCTGGCATCTGTGCATAGCTTCCCAAGGGGAGTACTTCAAAAATGACTGTAGTGATATTCAGCGATGAAGTATGTCCAGGATGAGTTTGCAAACTTAATTGTCAGACCTTGTATGACCAGAGTCTTAGGAGCTCCCCAATTCAGTTCTTTTTCTTTCTTTCTTTTTTTTTTTGTTGTTGCAGTTGTTACTGCTGTTTTTAGCTGGCCGGGGCCAGGATGGAACCCACCACCCTCCCTGTATGGGACTGGCGCCCTACTCCCTGAGCTGCAGGCGCTGCCCCCTGATTCAGTTCTTAGGATTCATGTTGGAATGCCAAGTGGCCTAGTGTTAAAATAAATACTGGACTGAAGCTAAATAGCAGCAATTTTGAATGAATGTCTGGGGTAGGTGGCTGTCTGTAAAAAATTAAAGTGAATGGAATTTAATCACAAATTAAAAATAATACAGGTTTTGAAGATTATTTTATTTAATGTCATGAATGATAATAACCTAACAATTCTGCAAAGATTAAGACTATGTTGCATATATAATTTCTTTAACTCGACCGTCCACTCTTATTTAAGTTTGTGTAAACGATTTGTTGGCTCAAAAAGAAGTTATCTGGCACAGATCTCTTTTAATGTATTTCTATTAGCTGCTGATCTTGCTTGACTTAACTATTTGAAAGTTTTGTTTTGTTTGAGACAAATTTTCACTCTGTCACCCTGGGTAAAGCGCTATGGCATCATCATAGCTAACAGCAACCTCAAGCTCTTGGGCTCAAGTGATCCTCCTGCCTCAGCCTCCCAAGTAGCTGGGACCTACAGATGCCTGCCACAATGGCCAACTTATTTTTCTACTTTTCATAGGGACAGGGTCTTGCTCTTGCTCAGGCTGATCCTGAACTCCTGAGCTCAAGCAATCTACATGCCTTTGCCTCCCAGAGTGCTAGGAACACAGGTATGAGCCACCAGGCCTGGCCTGTCTGAAAGGTTTTAATCTTTAGTTTTATGTCTATAAGTCACAGTTTTCACATTCATTAGTCATAGTAGCACTTTAAACTCTTGAATAATAAATATACAGGGTGGCCATAAAGTTTGTTTGCAATTTCAAATAGTTTAAATTTAAACTAGCTGGTAAAGAAACAACTTTAAATAGACAACTATTTAAAACAGACCATTTAAAATAGGCAACTGTTTTAAATTGCACACATACTTTATGGCCACCCTGTATATTTATACTTCAACTTACAGGTAGAATTTTAACATATAAAGTTCACTAGGAGATTTTTTTACTCCAGGTTGTATTGAAATGATCTAAATACTTATCTCTATTCGAAAATGAAAAAGAAAAAATACATTAGAAAGAACCACATGTCTATTTTATTTCATTATATTTTTTTGAGACAGAGTCTCACTATGTTGCCCTTGGTAGAGTGCTGTGGGTTCATAGCTCATAGCAACCTCAAACTCTTTGGCTTAAGTGATTCTCTTGCCTCAGCCTCCCAGTAGCTGGGACTACAGGCACCTGCCACAATACCCGGCTATGTTTTTGTTGCAGTTGTCATTGTTTAGCTATCCCGGGCTGGGTTCGAACCTGCCACATTGTACGTGTCTGGGGCTGTAAACACTGTGCTATGGTGCTGAGTCTCATTCTTTTTTTTTTTTAAACACTTGAACTGTGTACCTGCACCAGCAAAATCAGGAGAGAGGCCTATGCAGGTTCTCGGGCCTCCCCTAGACCTACGAAATCAGACCTTTTGAGTGTGGAGCTGTGTTTTAACAAGCCCTGTAGGAGACCGGAGTATACATAGTCAAGTTTCAAAAGCCCTGGCCTTGAGAAATACACTCGGGGAAATTGGTGAGAAATGCAAGCTCTTAGGCCAACCCAGGATAGAGAATTGGAATGTGGATTTTAACAAGATTCCCAGATCCGTGTGCACCTGGAAGTCTGAATCATTCTGCCCGGGATGATACTGTGTGTTCTATGATAACTGTCTCTAAATGTGCAATGGGGAATGAACAAGCAGGTAATTTAAGTGAGCTTTGCACCTAGACTGGGCCTAATTTAAGATTCTTTTCTGATCAATGACTTATGGGGATTATTGCAACCAACCTTGGACATGAGAGACTTAAATCTGCTTCCAACCTTCCACTCTGTCCACAGTGCTTTCTTTCAATTCTTAATTAGCACAACTAGCACAAAACCCTCCTACCTCCTGTCTATCCTTCACTGCTGTTTTCTCCTCCAGGAGACCTACTCATTGAATTTCTTCATAGCTGTGTGTTCCCAAGCCCAGCAGGTTAGTAACTCCATCATTGCTTTTTAAAAAGTCTTCTTTTTCTTTGCATTCATCTTTCTCTTCGTTTTCATTTTAAAGTTCTGCTAATCTTTGTTTTGTTCTTTAACAGAGGTCAAATAGAGGCTTTTTTGAGACAGGAAAATTAAAGAATTGTGTGGTCCCCTGTCCTTTAGGACTGCGCAGGCCAAGGACAGCAGAAGTTGGGGTGGAGGGGAGAGCTGCCTGGGGTGGTTCTGGTATGGCAGGCCTCTCCGAGAGATGGTGCTTAGAGTTCTTCTTCATTGATTCCCTGTCTCAGAGCAGACTATATAGCTGTGGATCTCATCATTTATGTAGCTCATTTCATGCATTGTTTTGTTCTTTGTTTATCATGTTTTGGGACAGTTACAAAATTTTCTGTGTCTAGATAAGCAGATAGTAGGTGAGGGACAAGTTATAATGGTGTCTACTGGGGAGGGGGTGAGGGGAGTATATCCATTGGGCTCCCCATCAATTATCAGGATGACCAGTTTTCACATCAGATGACCCTGGATATAGTTTTTCTGAGTTTTGTCTAAAAAACTAAAAAGAAGAATTTAGCATATTCAGTTTCCCAGTGGAAACTAAAATAGTTCAACCTAATGGGGGAACAATTTGCCAGCAAATATCAAATTCTCAGAAACTTATATGCAGTTTGACCCTGTAATTCCACTGAGGCCAAGAAGGTATCCTAACAGAATAATTGGGTGGGGACCTTCAGATATAGGTATGTGGATGTTTTATTACAATGTCTATAGTATCTAAAAATTGGAAATAATATTTCAGTCCCCAAAAGAAAGAAAAAAATTAATTAATTCTGATTCCCAATACAATGGAGCTTCCATATAAGAATGGTATAAAAACGTCTTACATGAGCCAGAGGTGGTGGTGTATGCCTATATTCCCAGCTACACAGAAGGATAGCTCGAGCTCAGGAGTTCAAAGACAGCCTGGGCAATATAGTAAGACTCTTGTCTCTAAAAAATAAAGTAAAATAAAGTAATAAACTACATGTTTTCTGTTTGAGAAAAAAAAGAAAAAGACCTATCTTACATGGATGAATTCATATTCTGTTTTTACTGAACAATAATAGTAATGATGATATGCATTAACATTTATTAAGCATTTACCATGTGGTAAGCACTATTTTAAAAAATTCATTTATTCCACAGAATACTCCATGAGTTAGGCCTCACTGTTACTATTTTACAAATAAGGAAACAGACTCAGTGAAGATAAGTCACTTGTCTAAGTTCAGAGGACTAATAACTGGTAGAGTTAAGATTTGTACTAGAATGTGTATTTAGGGTATAATTGGCAGGGGGGGTAAAAATAACATAAAATAATATGCAGAAAATCTGAAAAGACATGAACCATGTTTGTCTTTGGTTCACATGTAATTTTACTTTTCTTTTTGTGTTCTTATCACATTTTCTGACTTTTCTAAAATGAAAATCTATTTTTTATATAATATATGTTTTTTAAAAGTTGGGGGAAGGTGGTACCTGTGGCTCAAAGGAGTAGGGTCTGGCCTCATATGCCAGAGGTGGCGGGTTCAAACCCAGCCCCAGCCAAGAACTGCAAAAAAAAAAAAAAAAAGTTGGGGGAAAGAGAAGCCAAAGAGGACATTTCCTAAGTAAGGCTTATTCTAAGTAATAAGCCATTAAGGGAAGTTATGACACTCATGGTTACCAGGGCATGAGAGCAAATTATAGGGGCTTGAAAGGAACCTTGTGATGTCATGTAGTCTCATTGTCTCTTGACAGATTATTACAAAAATGGCCCCACACTCCTCCTTGCCCCCCATCCAAGCCATTAGCAACATGACATTTGTGAAAATGAATAAAATTTAAAAGCTGTTGAAACCCCCCAAACATGCGAAGCCCTGAGAGAGATGTGCCTGTGATCTGAGTCCCATCGCATATGCGTATTATAATTTCAGTTTCAGAGATGATCAGTTAACTGTCTTCCTCATTGTTCTTGTTCTATAAATACCTGGGAGAGACCAGAGACTACCCCTCCCAACCACTGATCTTTATTACAGATTAACTGCCTCATTTATTGTCCTATACCTAACTCAGACCAGATGCAAAAGACCCCATGACTGTTACAACTTCAGTGTGGAATGTTAAATATACCTTTCCTATAAGAAAAAGACCACCTCAACTAATCAGATCATTGTAAATCTGTGTTAAGTTTTACATGGAAAGATGTTGAAATTCTGTTAAACTTAAACTTTGTTCATATAAACAATCCCAAACTTCTATCCTTTAGAACAACTGAATTCCATTTTTTGGAATCTGTGTTTCCAGGCAGATCCTCAAACTTTATACTTGAATGAAATCTCTTTAAACTACATTCTGATCCTTTTGTCTATTTTAGGTTGACACATCACAGATACCCTCATCAAAGAGTGGAGTCTATTTTTCCACACCTTGAATAGCTAATCTTCCGCTGATTCATCAGTTGACAGCAGCCAAAATTAGCTAAGCCAGGCCAGATCTATGGAGTCAGCCTTCTGATCAGTAGGGAGAAAAAATATATGGTGTTACTTGAAGCTACTCAGTTTTGGGTGTTCTGGTCCACAGAAATAGCGAACTGATATAATGTCCCCTAGGATGGTTTCATCAAAGTCTTTGCAAAGGCTTACTTAAAAAATATCTTGAGAGATAACACATAAAGATCTCCAAAATTTTTAAAGGTATTCTAAACAGAATTTCCAGCCATTGCTACATATTAGAATTAGTTGGTAGCTTTAAACATTCTGATATCCAAAGAACCCTCCAATTAAAACCAAATCTGATGATAGGACATGATTATCAATCTTTTTCTAAAAGCTTCCCAGGGAATGATTCCAAAATGCAGTCAAGGTAGAGAATCAATAATCTAAAGTTTAGTTTAATTCCCACCCCTTCTCTTACGCACGTGTCCTGTGCAGCTAAGTTTGAGGCTCATGGTTTTCAAAGTTCAAGGAAATGAAACACATACACAAGGCCAGGACTGGTGGCTCATGCCTGTAATCCCAGCACTCTGGGAGGCCAGGGCAGGTGGATTGCCTGAGCTTATGAGTTGGAGAACAGCCTAAGCCAGAACAAGAGCTTATCTCTAAAAATAGCTGGGCGTTGTGGCAGGCACCTGTAGTCCCAGCTACTAGGGAGGCTGAAGCAAGAGGATCGTTTGAGCCCAAGAGTTTGAGGTTGCTGTGAGCTGTGACACAATAGCACTCTACCTAGGGCAAGAAAGTGAGACTCTGTCTCAAAAAAAAGAAACACAGACAAAAGTCTCAGATACTCTTTATTGTCACACAGAGGGGCCTCTAAAGTGGGAGGCAGAGGTGCTCTATCAAGACCCTCAGCTCTCAAAAACCCAATTATTTATAAATCCCACACCAGACCCATTCCTGCAATGGAGTTCTTATCACCTGCCTCACACATACCAAAGTTGTCACATCAAAAGTTTGCCATCATATTCCTATTTTACGTTCTCTTCTTATTGATCCACTGACTCCCCCCTCCCACTTCATGTATTGAGTCATGTTACCCATCTATCTCCTTACCAGTAGAAAAAAGATCTAACAGCCAGGTGAGGTGGCTCACACCTGTAATGTGAGCAGTCTGGGAGGCCAAGGCAAGATGATTGTTTGAGCTCAGGAGTTTCAAACCAGCCTGAGCAAGAGCAAGACCCCATCTCTACTAAAAATAGAAAAATTAGCCAGGTATTGTGACTGGTGCCTGTAGCCCCAGCTACTCAGGAGGCTGACACTAGAGGATCTCTTGAACTCAGGAGTTTGAGGTTGCTGTGAGCTATGACATTGTAGCACTCCAGCCTAGGGTAAGAGAGTGAGACTCTGCCTCCTGCTCCCCCCCAAAAAGATCTGATATGTGAGGGCTGGAGTCCTTACAGGCAGTTAGAAATTGACTTTTACATTTGAACCTTAAGTTAAATATTGGTTCTTTCAATATTGGGATCTTTCAACCAAACACAGTCTTTGGGAGAAAATATCTGTATTTAACAACTCTTATGTCCATAAGACTATAGCTTAAATTTAACCCAAATCCCTCTGGCAGCCAATTAAGTTTATATCTACTCTTGAAGAAGAATTCTTGATCTCAGAAAGGTTTGGGAAGTGGAAATTTCTGGAAGGTAATGTGCTGAATATTGCATTACGTTTCCAGGGGGACCTAAAGCAGCATCCTGTAATAAACACATTTAAATCTCCACACTGAAACTGCACAGGAAGTGAGATAAACAGACATTACAAACAGCCTCATGTGAGTTCAGGCTTTGCCACTCCATTTAAGAGAAACTTCATTTGCAGAGCTTTTCTGTGGGCCATACAGATAAAAATTGCAGATTCAAACAAGGAGGTGCAAGTTGCTGTGAAGGTTAAAGGGAATGACGGTCAGTGGGGAGAAGCTGAAGGGAACAAGTGAACAACTGCAGTGATGGACTCTGAAAAAAGCTCATGGACAGATTGCACCACCACCACCACCACCACCACCCCCCAGCTAGCTGGATTTAGATGAAAACTGTCAGGCCCCTCGGGGGCAGGCCTAGAGACCTCTCCATAAAAAAGAGGCTGATTTGTATTGGAATATAGAGTTTCAGGGAGAAATGGATGAGGGGAACAATAAAGATTTTGAGAAACACCTAGAAAGGGCATCTTGTATGTGGGCTAATTATTTGCAAGACTGATTCATTCCTCAAGAAGTTTAGAGCTGGTTCCCTTTTATTTTCCTGGTTCTTTTAATTCATCTGCATCAATTTGGAGGAGTGGTGGGTGGTTCAGGATGTCTTGGTACTCGGGTAGACCTATTGTTTTTGTAGTCTTTTATTTTTTTTTAATTCTTTATTAAATCATAACTGTGCATATTAATGCATTTATGGGGTACAATGTGCTGATTTGATATACAATGTGGAATGCTTACATCTGACTGATAACATACCATCTCCTTGCTTATTTATTTGTTGCAACAAAACCATTCATACTCTAGTCTTAATAGTATAGAAATGTATCATTGCATTATGCACATTAATGCATCCCCTCCAGGACCCTCCCTTCTCCTGGCCTCCCTGCTCCCTTCCCCTCTCTTTCATCTTCCTCCTCCTTTCTGGACTATAGTTATGTTGTAGCCTTTTAGACATCTCACGGCCTCTCTGGTCTTTTAAGTTTGTGTCCTCCATCCTTTTTGAGCCTTGAGAGGCATGTGGCTATGTGTCCTGAGTCACACAGCTGCCTCTCCTGTGGAATGTGAAAGCAGTCTTCTTTGGAATGTAGCAAGCTGTAACCAGTCAAATAGCTATAGCATATGTACTAATCTTACATGGAAACATTGCAACCCTGATAAACTCCTCTGTCTTTGCCTATATAAATGAAAAAAACCCTTAATTTCGCTGCAATGGAACAATGGAACACTGATCTATTCTTTTGGAGTCTGTGTTTCTTGTCTTGCTATACTCAAGATTTGAGCTCTATACTTAATCACATTTTCTGGATCCCATTATTTAAGGCTGACATTTATGTCCCCTAGAGAACATGTATATGTACTGTTGTTGGGTACCTAGGAGTGGGATTCCAGGATTCCATAGGTGGGTCTTTGGGCATGTATACATTCAGCTTTAATAGATACTATCAATTTTTTTTTTTTTTTATAGAATCTCACTCTGTCACCCTGGGTTGAGTGGTGTGGCATCATAGCTCACAGCAACCTCAAACTCTTGGGCCCAAGCGATTCTCTTGCATCAGCCTCTTGAGTAGCTGGTACTATAGGTGCCCACTATGATGCTTGGCTGTTTTTTTCTATTTTTAGTAGAGACAGGATCTCGCTCTTGCTCAGGTTGGTCTCAAACTCCTGAGCTCAAGCAATCCACCCTCCTTGGCCTCCCAGAGTGCCGGGATCACAGATGTGAGCCACCATGCCTGGCCTACCAAATGGTTTTCCAAAGTGGTTGTACCAATTTGCATTCCCACCAGCAGTGCATGGGAGTGCCACAGAGCTTTCAAAAGCACATCTCCATCCACAGTGACTTACATTTTTTAGTTTAGGTATTTGAAGTTGTCCCTAGGTCTTATATCTATAAGGATACTTTCAGTTGACCTACAAGCTTTATCTTATAAGTACTCTCATGTTTTAAAGTAAGCTCTGGATTTCAAAAATAAAAGATAAAAAAATGCCTGGCTCACGATTTTGTGAACTCCATGGTACTCCAAGGCCTTTCCCATCTTTCCTTGACCAATCTTCTTCAGCATTACTGGGTATATTCATTTGAGCGTTTCCGAACTTCCAGAAAGCAGTCTAAGGGACTTGAAATTTAATGAGCAATTTTCAGGACTACAAATCAATTAGTGAGGCATTGGAGAGTTAGCTGAGAAAGATACTCGATCCTAGCAGAATCCCATACTGACCAGAACTTGAGACAGCAGAGTTACTTGGGTAACTCATTACTTTGTAATCACATGTATAGATATTCATAAGGTGAAGAATAGGTAGGATGTATAACTTACAGGAGGCTTCATTCGAGTTTCCTCTGACAATGCACAGGTGTATAATCTAATAAATAGGAGCCTAGTCATTTATTAACCGCTGACTATGTCCTGGGCAGTGTGATTGTGGTCCAGACACCAGCATAGGCATCAACTGGGAGCTAGCTAGAAATGCAGAGTCTCGGGCCCACCTCAGATGGATGGGCTCAGAACCTTCACTTGAATCAGGTCCCCAGAGCACTCTCATACACACTGAAGTTTGACACGTGCCATGTGAGACACATTGTTAGAATTAATCCTCATTAAGACCATGTAAGGGTAGGAGGAGTAATATCCCCACTTTAGAGATGAGGAAACAGAGACATAGAAAATCTTACAAAATGCAAATTTAAAGAAAGACTAACAGCAGAGTTAGTCTGTGGACTTCCAACCTATTTTCCAAGCATTTGATTCACATGTACAGTTTTAGGAGCTTACCTTGGCATAAATAAATGCTGACCAACATCAGGAGCCTGGCCTTTTTTAGTATGGACTTTCGGTAATCCTAATGTTTTGGTGGTAAACAATTAGGCAGGGTAGAATGTCACAATGAAAATGATTTGGTTCTCAGGTAAGGTGGGCAGTTTGGCGTTTCTGGGTAAGTAGATGAACTAATGGGTTGACAATGTTGAACTTTACCGGAGCCCTATCCTCCCAGAACAAAGCACAGTTAACAAATCCTCCCAATAGTTTGTTCTCCCGAATCCCCCTTCCACCCTTTCATGTTCCAGGAACGGACACAGGGCAGACAGCCACTCTGCATGAGATTCAGACAAGTCTGGCTGTCTGCTTTTTCTGGTGACTCCTGTCACAATGGGATGGAGGACTCACTTTTTCACTTGTGACAAAGCCAAACATAGACTTTCCTTGTGCTGCTTGAACCTGCTAAAAGGCGAGAGGCAGCCCTCCATCTCCCCGTTCTCGGTCTCAGGAATGATTATCTGAGATCAGAATTGTCTGTCCCCTTGAATGTAAGTGGACATAGAGATAGACATCTCCTTCTGCAGAGAACCCAACTATGATTCACTCAACTTAGAACTTGCCTGCTCCTCCCTGTAAGTGTGAGGCAAAGTTTCCTGCTAAGAGGGTGTCCCCCCCCTTTTTTTCTCTTTTTTTACTGTCACTTTGTCACCCTTGGTAGAATGCCGTGGCATCATAGCTCACAGCAACCTCAAACTCTTGGGTTCGAGTGAAGCTCTTGCCTCAGCCTCCCACGTAGCTGGGACTACAGGTGCCCGCCACAATGCCCAGCTGTTCTTCCTTTTGTTGTTGCCGTTTAGCAGGCCCAGGCTGGGTAACCCACCAGCCCAAGTGCATGTGGCTAGTGCTCTAACCACTGAGCTATGGGCGCCCAGCCAGGTGTCCCCTCTTTAATAGCCTGAATAAATATCTGCTTCCTTACTTGCTGGGTTTTTGTCTATGGCAGAGTTCATGATCTTGGTCTTTGGTGATTCAAGGTTAGTAGTTAACATGGCACAGATGAACCTTGCCTTATTACTTCTGAGCTTTGTAATGTCGAGGGTAGGAAATGACTATTCTTTTGAAACCCGAAAAAATACCTTCTCTCCAAATTACTGTCATCTTCCCCCAGCTTCGATAACACAAATAACCTACTATCCTCTCAAATGATCTCTGGAACCAGGATCTAACCTGGGCTCCAGCATTAGCCTATTTTAAGCCTACCCTTAGCAGGCTTGGCAGCCCCTGAGTTTCCTGCAAAGGTATTGAAAATGCTTGAAAAATATGAGAGTGTTTAAAGCAGAAATCCTCCAAATGTCTAAGTGTGTAATGAGGTTGCAGAATTGATCTGACAGCCATTGAAAAGCTTTGCACTAAGATATATAATACATAGTCTCTTTCAACATTTATATTTCATTTAATAATATTTTCTTCCTCTAGAAATCTGCTTAACCTCTGAACATAAAAGGTGTTATGAAAGAAATATGTACTTATTCAATGTCATTTGTCATAAGGGAAAAAACCAGCTCC
This sequence comes from Otolemur garnettii, assembly GCF_000181295.1. Taxonomy (NCBI): domain Eukaryota; kingdom Metazoa; phylum Chordata; class Mammalia; order Primates; family Galagidae; genus Otolemur; species Otolemur garnettii. Next base: position 5,693,834 of record NW_003852420.1, read on the forward strand.
TTTTCTATGCTTTAATATACATGCTTTCTACAAAATGGGACTCTAGAAGTAGCAGAGGAAGGAGGTTTTCATTTGCTCTATGTTCTCTTTCTGCTGTTATCGAAGCAATCCTGAGATTTATAAAAACCCATTTATGCGCCCTTCTTTGTATCCCATCCGAGTTGTGGGTTAGGTAGGAAATGGTCAGGGAACAGAGGATAAATTAAATAGAGATGTTGTTATTAACTAAATGGTTTTGCCTTGAGTTTTTAATTTCTGACACTTGAATTGCTATTAGGAGTCCTTTTCATATTTAAGTATGAGTGTATTTAATGAATTCAAATAAGAAACTATTTTTAGGTTTAAGTCAGATTTAAGACATCAGCAGAAACTGAAATACCAAGATCTATTAAGTATCATTTCTGTAAAACTCTATAAAGCTTAGAATTCTAATGAAGTTAGATTTTTCTTGTAACCAAAGGTGTCAATGTGTAAATGTTTATGTCTGTAGGCATTTTTATTCTAAACAGAGACTTTACAGAACGAACGCCTACTTCCCATTTTCATTGCCCACCACCAACCTGTTGTCGCTGAAATCTGAAGTTTATTTTCATATCTGCGTTTTTTAGTCTGTCTCTAGAGAGAATAATTATGCACAACCAATAACACTGAAGGTAGCTGAGAGGTTGCAATGGAGTTCAGACGTCGCAAGACATAGTCTCAAGCAAAGTATAGACCTTTCTGCGCTATACCAAGAAGGGCTGGATTTTGAGCCTAAGCCATCTGAATTACTTTTGTAGCATGAGTTCACAGTTAGATGATTTCAAAGTTATCTTAGTGTTTTCACAAAATCTCTTCACAATGAATTAATGGATAAGATCTCAAAACCGCCGTTCATTTTTTCTACATTATTTACAGACTGTGTCAGGTGGCAGTCGACCCAATCCAGACGGATGGATGTAGAGCAATAGCTAAAGTTTATTTGGCCCCGTGGTGATGGGCTGAGGACTCAAAGCATCCGCCCCTCAGATCAAGGTACTTATCTTTTAAAGGTTTTAGGTATGGTGGGGGAGTGTTACTTTGGTGTGCTAATGACTGTTGCCAGGTCTGGCTTTCTGCTGAGACCATTTAGCCCCCTGGAGCTATTGTGTTGAGTCTCTTTTTCCTTCTTTCAGGCTAGCCCAGAAGGGTGTGGTTTCAGCAGAGGTCACTGAACAGCCAAGATGGAGTGCCTTATGCTCAAAATGGAGTGGCCTATGTGCACTCTGTTTTTGGAGTTCCTGCGACTGACCTATCAGGCTGAATTAATCTCACAGCAGCACCTTCTATTGAATGCAAATAATTCCACTTGTAGGTTCACTTTTAAATCATTGGCTGAGGCTGGGCCTGGTGTCTGGTACCTGTAATGCTCCCACATTAGGAGGATGGGGAGGAAGGATTGCTTAAAGCCAAGAGTTCGAGACCTACCTGGGCAACACAATGAGACACTGTCACTACAAAAAGTAAAAAGAATTAGCAAGGCATACTGGCGTGTACCTGCAGTCCCAGCTATGTGGTTGGTAGAGGGGGAGGATGGCCTGAGCACAGGAGTATGAGGTTTCTGTGAGCTAGGATTATGACACTGTACTCCAGCCTAGGCAACAGTGAAACCCAGTCTCCAAAAAATAATAAATAAAATTTAAAAGTAGAATGAGCGTGGTCTACTTATGACAACAAACTTACTAAGTGGATATTTGATTTAACTGAACATTTATATGTCTTATAAACTTAAAACAACTTATTTTGTACTAAATATCATTTAAAATTTTTATTAAAAAAACCCAGGGGGATAATATAACATGTGTTCATCACCCAGCTTATGAAATAGAATTTTACCTTTATCTTTCCATTTAAACTCTCATATTCTCATCTCCAATTCCAGCTCCCCCCCATAGGAGGAACCACTAGGTTGAATTTGGTAATTGATGTTTCCACACATTTCTCTTTTCTGCATGAATGCATCCCAAAACAATGCATAGTGTTTTGTGCATCTTTTAAAACTTTACCTAAAAGGTCATATACTGTTAGAACTCTCCCACAACTGGCTGTATTTAGTCAACAGAATATGTGGGAAGCCCTTCTCTGTTGCTGCCTTAACATTAGATTATTTATTTTACCTACCACATAGGATTCCATTTTATGACTGAACCATGACTTATGTATCTATTTAACATTAGATAATCACCTAACTGTTTTCTAAAGTTGTTTCAGTTTAGAGGGTGCCAAAAACGGTATACGCATTTTAAGAAAGGAAAAACTATATAGAAATTGTAATACTTAAGTCACATTTGACTTCTGCAATTATAAGAGATATACGATACAGTATACCCGATAAACATTATTGGTATATACTATGTCTTGAGTAGTACAATTTTATTATTTTTTATTTTGTTTATTTATTTATTTATTTTTGTAGAGACAGAGTCTCACTTTAGTGCCCTCGGTAGAGTGCCGTGGAGCTCACAGAAACCTCCAACACCTGGGCTTATGCTATTCTCTTGCCTCAGCCTCCAGAGTAGCTAGGACTACAGGCACCTGCCACAATGCCTGGCTATTTTTTTGTTGCAGTTTGGCCGGGGCCAGGTTTGAACCCGCCATCCTCAGCATATGGAACCGGCACCCTACTCACTGAGCCACAGGCGCTGCCCATTTATTTATTTATTTTTGAAACAAAGTCTCACTTTGTCCCCCTTGGTAGAGTGCTTTTGGGCTTAAATGATTCCCTTGCCTCAGCCTCCCACGTAGTTGGGACTGCAGGCGCCTGCCACAATGCCTGGCTATTTTTAGAGATGGGATCTCGCTCTTGCTCAGGGTGGTCTCGAACCTGTGAGCTCCAGGTAATCCATCCGCCTTGGCCTCCCAGAGTGCTAGGATTATAGGAGTGAGCTACTGTGCCTGGCCTAAGCAGTACAGTTTTAATATAGATACTTTCTTGCTTAAAATTCTGTATACATGTTTTTTGGCACCCTTCTATATAATTCACATATAGTAGTATATATAAAGGCTCCCATTGTGCCACATTCTTGCCAACGTTTGGTAAGGTCAGACCTAGCCTTCTTTGCAAATTGTATGACTATGCTAATTATTAATTTCAATTCAATCTTTTACATAAATTTAAATATAAAACAACCAAACATATAATTTGGAGTTAAATTATGCATATTAGGTACAGCAAGGATTAGCAAACACTTTCCTAGAAGGCCACAGAACATACCCTGTAGGCTTTCTGGGCCATAAGGTCTCTGCCCTTGCAGTGCAAAAGCAGCCATAGAAAGACAAACAGCCAGGCATGGTCGTGTTTCAGCAAAACTTAATTTACAAGATGAGAAGTCCTCCATATGAGCCCTAGTCTGACAATACCGAGTTAGAGTAAGTGTATTAGTCAGAGTTCTCCAGAGACTCAGAATCAAGAGGACTCATTAGTAAGGCTGCGAGGGCCCAGGACAGGTCATCCGTCATGCTGGAGACCCTGGAGTGCTGGTTGGCGGTCAGTCTTTTTTTTTTTTTTTTTTTTTGATAAAGGCTAGTCAAATGAGATAGTGAGAAGTAACAAAGGAATCTGTAACTGGTTATGATCAATTAGTTGCAAACACCACTGCCCTCGGACTAGCTGTGTGGTTCACTCTTAGCCTGAAAGCCTCAGACCAATGGTATAACTCTCAGCAAAGCCTGCAGTCTGAAAACCCACCTGGGGGTATAGGCTGCTGTTGTAAGCCCAGGGCTGCAAAGGCCTGGAAGCCTGAAGCTGGCCACGGGCAGGCGGGGAAGAGCGTGTCCAGGCTCCCCCCCGCCAGATCCACACATTTCCCTTTCCTCTGTTTCTGTTCTCTCCCAACCCTCGGAAGATTGGATGGTGCCCACCCTCCCTGAATTAGATGTTCCCACCTGCTCCAGGCAGAGTCATGTTAATCTCTGGAAATATTCTCAGGGACACACCCAACAATAATGCTTTACGGGGTTTCTAGAAATTCCTGAACCCAGTCATGTTAACACCTGAAAATCAACCATCACACTCACACAGCAGCATAGCACTAAATGCTTTAATAAATTTTCCCCAAATCTCTGTGGCTTAACTTGGGAAAAATTTATTTCTCATCCAAGTAAAATTGAGTGTAGAATTTTCTGGTACTTTTGGGAGACTCTCCTTTAAGCAATGACTCAGGTTTTTTCATGCTGTGTTCTGTAATGCCAGGCCTCCCTGGTTGCCACAGACGGGGAAAAGAAAGTGTGCAGCTGGTCAGATGGGCAATCCACATCCCAGTTATTGGATCTCAGTCACATGGCCCAATCTACAGTGAAGGAAGGCTAGAAAATGGAGTTGTCTCATGTGCCGAGAAAAAGAAACAACGATTGACGGCCTGCAAGCCATCCTTTTAATTTTAATTTCCTTTTAGAGTTGGGGTCTCACTTTATTGCCCAGGCTGGAGAGCAATGGCACAATCCTAGCTCACTGCAGTATTGAACACCTAGGCTCAAGTGATCCTCCTACCTTAGGGTAGCCAGAACTATATAGGCATGTGCCACCACACCCAGCTAATTTCTAAAATTTTTCTAGAGACAGGGTCTTGTGATGTGCCCAGGATGGTCTCAAACTCCTGGCCTCACAGGACACTCCCACCTCAGCCACCCAAGTGGCTGGAATCTGGAGTGTGAGCCACCGTCCTCAGCTCATCATCAAGTCTGCCTTACCACAGTGTGATAGTTAAATATACAGTAGAGTCTCCATAGTTGACCCTCTCCCTGCATTAACCACCTGCTTAAGTTGACCTAATTTGTATAGACTGGACATGCACCACAGGTCTCAGTGGAAACTCCTTATGTTCATCACCTCCATATGTTGGCCAGTTTGTTACAATCCCTTGGGTGGTCAACTTATGGAGGTTCTATTGTATTAAAGGCATCATGATTTTTGGAATGGCCATCGGAAGAATTGGAAAGCCAATTAGGTTCTTCTTTATAAAATTCTCACTCTCATTGGGCTCAAGAAATGCATTTTCTACCATTTTCAACCAAAAGATTGTTTTGTGACCAAAAAAGACTGAAAACAAATAAAATGACTAGGTGCCACAGATATAAATGAATATCTTTTTTTGTTTGTTTTCTGAGACAGAGTCTCACTCTGTTGTCTCACTCTGACGCTACCTTGGCGTCAGCCAAGTTCACAGCAACCTCAAACTCCTGGGCTCCAGTTATCCTCCTGCCTCAGCCTCCTGAGTAGGTGGAACTACAGGCATGCACCGTCACTCATAGCTAAATTTTTCTATTTTTTGTAGAGATGAGGGTCTCTATTTGCTCAGGATGGTCTCAAACTCCTGAGCATAAATGATCTCCACCGTGGCTTCTCAGAGGGTTAGGATTACAGGTATGAGCTACCACAGCTGACTATAAATGATTATCTTTATTCAGTGAATTCATTCATTCTCGTCTACATTCTGATTAAAGAACAGAATTTCTGGAACAAAGTTGAGACAAATATTTTCTCCTCTGCTGCAGACTTATTGGCTAAGTTTCAGATTTTTCTTTTTAACTTTTCAAATCAAGGGACACATGCCCTCAAATCAAGGCAACACATGCCCTGTAACTTACAGCAAAGGGCAAATAATTTTACTCTAAGTTTGTAAAGCTTTTTAGGCATTCACGTTATTTATTATGGATGCAATGCTTAGGATGGTCTCTCTAGGGATGACATGTACGTTGGAGTTAGGATAATCAGAGTACATTATTCTTCATCAAAGCGAATTCATGCAAATTATTTATTTCCCAAGCTGTTATCTATAGTTTGTTGGTTTTATGATATTACTTCATGTTGAACACTTCTTTGTAAAGTATAAGCATAAAAGACATATAAACTACATAGGTAATATACAGCCTTCTACTCCTGCTTTACAACGAAATGGCTGTCATTAAGAGCCCGGAGGCTTTTCCAACAAACATGAAGTAGTTCATTTTTAGTATTATGGAATACACTTAAATGATTCAAAGGAAATTTCATGGAAATAATAGAAGATTATAAAGTATTTAGGATGACTAGTCTATTATTATTAAGATATAGGCATTTCTTGTTCCTCTTTTTTTCCTTAAGAATCCCTCTTAGTATTTATTAAGAATTACTAGTCATGGTGCTACTGGTCAGGGCATAGCATCTCAGTGGAGATTGTGACTTTTGTATTATTTTTTGCATAATTTTATCAACATCTCAAAGAAGTAAAATTATCTTCATTTTATTGAAAGTGAAAGGAGGGTTTAGTGTCCCACCCGTCATCACGTGACTAGTAAGCCGGAGAGATGTGACTCAAATGCAAGTTTTTCTTCTAATTGGTTAGTAACACTTCTGTCCCTTAGAATGGCACTCCACTGCAGAAGACTGTGTTTACAATTTATGGCAATAAGCCCTCTTTGGGTTCTCTCTCCTGCCCCTTCCCCCCGAATCTCAGAATATTATAAAATTCAATCCTTCACTATGAAATCCGACACAATTTCATACTCTGTATCCCTCGATGGAATCTGCTCACAAAAATGGTTATTGTTGATTTAGGCTTTCCACTTTCTGGGAAGGAGAGTTGTGTTTTATTAAAGCAGAAATGAGAAATGAACTATTGATCACACAGAATAAAATGAAATGTTACTTGACAGAGTGAAAAATATGTTGATCTTCCTGAGAAATAATTTGACCTCTTTGCGCAAGTTGATAACATACCAAATACAGAAAACAGATTTAGCAAGTGTATCTGGGAACTATTCGTGGACGAGGTAGAAAAAAGTGTTAATTTATGAAAAGCTGACGGCATTGTGTTTTTTGTAGTCATCTTTGTGCTTTTTTCCTTAAAAGAGACATTGCTGTTAAAACTGTTTAATCTTTCTGCAGCTCAGTTTTCTCAATAAAGCCTCTTTCATTTCTTATGGTTGTTAAAGTCAAATGAAATAGTAGCCATTAACACTGACTTTTGTGCTATTCCCACTATCCTTTCTAGGAAGGACCAAACTTTTTCTCCCCTTAAGACAAGGTCTCACTTTGTCACACAGGCTGGAGTGTAGTGATGTGAGCATAGTTCACTATAACCTTGAACCCTTGAACTTCTTGGGCTCAAGTGCTCCTCCTGCTTCATCTTCCTGAGCAGCTGGGACTATGGACATGCACAACTACATGCCTAGCTAATGTTTTTAAAATTTTGTTTAGAAAAACATATAAATAAAATTTGCACAGAGATAGCATCTTGCTCTGTTGTCCAGGCTGGTCTCAAACTCCTGACCTCAAGTGATCCTCCTGTTGATTGTACTTCTAGCCGATCCCACCTTACTTGTTCCAGTGACTTAATTCAGGAGATCCTCAAGGAATGATTGTTTCTGCTTGTGCGTTTCAAACATTGGTAGAATGGAGGTACTTCCCACATTTTATCAAAGGAAATTCCATTGAGCTGCTATTTTCAACTCTTACTCTGAGCATTAAATAATTCAATTTAGTTTTAATTGAAAAGTTAATAGAGCATAGTTGTTACAGGGGAGGGTGGTAATGATAGGGGTACACAGCAGAGCTCCCATGACTTGAGGGTACTAATCATCATCACTCAAAGAGCACTTCCTATGTGTCACACTGTGAATAATACGTAAAGATATTTGGCCTTGTCTTTGGTTCCTGGCACAGTTTCAGAAACCCCTAGAACTTGCTCAATGATAGGAGTGTCTTTCATCCTTCATAAGGAGTCCCTTTCCACCATACATGAGTTTATGCTGATAAGGCAGCTTAAGACAGGACCCCTAGATAGTTCCTGGATGGGGGCTGGTAGCCAGAAAAATCAACCACGGAGTGAGAGTGTGGGAACTTGCAGCTGCCTCTCCATACCCTTACAGCTGAGGAAGGAAGGGAGGCCAGAGATGGAGGCTAAAGTGGCTAATGATTTAGTATGACTTAATCAGTCATGACTATAGTTAACTAATGATGGAGTTCATAAATTTGGAAAAGAGAGCTTTCTTTCTCTGTCTGTCTGTCT
>NW_003852420.1:5702483-5745447 GCF_000181295.1 Otolemur garnettii
GCCTATGGATGGCCATTCTGACAAACTGAGCAGCAGGGCCTATATCCAGAAAACAGAAACATTCTTAGAGGAAATGGTACAAGGAACAGGAATTTGTGCTGAGCAGGGTGGCTCAATACACATATTTATTAAGCTGTCTGAGGAGTCATGAATATTTATGAAAGGAAAAGCACACGTGTGCAATTGAGCTGCCTGCCCCTTCAGGGAGTCCATGTTCAGAAAATGGCAGCATTGGCCGGGCGGGTGACTCACATCTGTAATCCTAGCATTCTGGGAGGCCGAGGCAGGTGGATCGCTTGTGCTCATGAATTTGAGACCAACCAAGGCAAGAGTGAGACTCCTCCCATTTCTACTAAAAAAATGCAAAACTAAGGCAAGAGGATTGCTTGAGCCCAAGAGTTTGAGGTTGCTGTGAGTTATGAAGCTACGGCACTGTACTGAGGGCCACAAAGCGAGACTGTCTCAAAAACCAAAAAAGAAAAGAAAGGACACTGGTCAGTTTTAGTACTGAAACTGCAAACAGGAGGGAGCAGAGCATGAGATTGGTTTCTGTAGGGAAGAAAGCCTGATGGAGGGCGTGTAATGAAGCATGCCTGAATCCTCTATTCCTGTCATGGCTGGGAACTCAGTTTAAAGTTTCTCTGGCATTCCTTTGGCAAGGTGGGATCTGTTCAGTCAGTCACGTGGAGCTTTAGTTTAGCTTACACTACATAATGAAACCTCAATGAGAACTCTGAGTGATGAGGGGGAAGGAGTTTCCTGGTTGGGGAAAACAACGACACATTAAAAGGGCAGCAGCTGCTGGGCCCCTGGACACAGAAGCTCCACATGCTCAGGATGCTTCCAGACCTTGGTATCTATCCTATGCGTTCCTTCTTCTGGCTATTCATTAGTATTACTTTTGAGAAAATGTTAATAGTAAGTATAGTGTTTTCCTGAGTTCTGTGAGTCATTCTAGCAAGTTATTGAACCTGAGAAGGGGGTGTGAGAAGTCCCAAATTTGTAGCCTACTGGGTAAAAGTGTGGGTATCTCTGGGTCTCATAGCTGGTGACGAAAGTGGGGCTTCTCACGTGGAATGTTTGCTAACTCCAAGAAGTTAGTGTCAGAATGAATTGAATTGTGGGACACCTGTTGCCAGAATATACATGCCCGGGGCTAAGCATTTTGTGTATATTTTTTCCCTTCATCCTCACAGTAAGCCCATGAGATGAGTATGGTTATCATCATCCATTTGTACAAATTAGGAGGTTGCAGCACACCGAGGGTGAGCTCTCCAAGGGCGGGGGCCTGGCGTTTTGATGTCAAAGTCCAACACTCTGAGTGGTGATGTTAGGCTGCTCCTAAGTCTGCAAAGTCTCGTTAAGTGAAGAATGACCCACATGACACTGAAATTCCAATGGAGAAGGAAAGGTGTCTTACTCTGCTGCCTGCCTGCTGCCACGGTGACCAGTTCAGGACATCAGGACGTTCCTTGATCATCTTTTTTAAAAAAATTTTTTATGTTTGGGATAGAGTCTCACTAGGTCACCCTGAGGAAAGTGCCATGGAGTCATCATAGCTCACAGCAACCTCAAACTCTACCTCAAGAGCTCTTCTTGCTTGAGCCTCCCCAGTAGCTAGGGCTAGGGGCACCTGCCACAATAACAGGCTAGTTTGTTTTTTAATATTTAGCAGAGATGGGGTCTCACGCTTGCTCACATTGGTCTCCAACCCTGAGCTCAGGAGATCTAGTCTCCTTGGCTTCCCAGAGTTCTAGGATTACAGGTGTGAGTCACTGCACATGGCCATCCCTTGATCAGCTTTGGGGAGATACGTCTCACTCAGACCAGCTATGTCCCTTTTGTGGAATTACCCTTGGGAACTACTCGTCCTCTACACATGTGCACCCCAGGTGCATGGGGGTGAGGACCCTTGACTAAGGAGGGATGGAAGCAAATAAGGGGGCAAATACTTCCCTCTCTGCCCCTAAAATGTGCTTTATAAGATGCCAGTTCCTGCATAGGGGTGGTTCATTTGGCAACGTATTACATTCCTAATTTGATTCTCCCTCCTGCCCAGCTTCCCACCCCCAACACCCATCCTACAGTCCTGCTCCCTGGGATGATTTCCCAAATAAACCACCTACACTTTCTTAGGTTCTGCTTCGCAAAGAAACTCGGCTAAGACAAAGTATGGTTAACCTCGACCCGAGGGAGGTTTATGTTAATGACAAAATGGTACAGGGATAAATAGGTTCTCACTGAATTTAATGTTCCTGCACAACTCTTGATTTGTGATGAAAGAAAATATGTTGAAGCTAATTAAAATTGTTTCACATCATGGAGTTTTTTTTTTTTGAAAGAAATGACCTTGAACTAATAACATCTGAAGAGATGACTGGTAGGGCAATTGAAAAATTAACATCAATGAAGAGTATTCATTAGAATTTATGGAAAAATTAATATGAGGAGATGCAGTGTAGATAAGCTATCCTTTTATGTGAATTTAAAATTAGTTTTATTTCATTACTGAGGAATTTAGAATAAAACCCTTTGGTGGTAAATTATGATCTGGCTAATGACAGCCAGTGGGCCCATAATACTGATGTTTGAATCTTCACCATTTTGTGCCTTGCACAAAATAGACACCTAATAGATGTGTATTATATAAATTGGGAACACATTGAATCTTAAAACTGGTGGTTAGAGGTTGTAGTGGGTTGAACTGTGGCCACCAAAAACCTATGTCCAAGTTCCAATCTTAGGTACTTATGAATGCGACCTTACTTGGAAAAAATCTTTGTACATGCAGTTAAGGGAAGGATCTCAAGATTTAATCATCCTGGATTAACCAGGTAGGCCCTCAATTCAATGAGAATGTTTTATAAGAAGAGAAGTAGAGGCTAGGTGCTGTGGCTCAGGTCTGTAATCCTAGCAGTCTGGGAGGTAGATCCAAGGCAGGTAGATTGCTTGAGTTTAGGAGTTTGCCTGACCAGACCCTGTCTTTACAAAAAATAGAAAAATTAGCTGGGCCTTGTGATGAGCATCTGTAGTCCCTGCTACTTGGGAAGCTAAGGCAGGATGCTTGCTTGAACCAAGGAGCCGGAGGTTGCTGTGGGCTAGGCTGATGCCACAGCACTTTCGCCTGGCCCACAGAGGGAGAATGTGTTTCAAAAAAAAATTATTTTTTAAAATTTGCATGGATGCCATTGATTATCTGCCGAAAGGACTATTTGGCAACCAAGCAAATGAACATACCTCAAACTAATTTTAAGGGATAGGTTTGGGTCAGATGTAAGACTGTAATCCCTGCAAAGACCCTGAAAGCCCCTTGTGTGTGTGTATGTGTTTTTATGTAGCTGAGCTGGATATAATTCTTGTTTTAAAGTTGGGTCATTTTTCATACAACATTTCCCCTGATGCCAAGCCAACTACTGGAGGAGGCAGAGGCAGGAGGATCACTTGAGCCCAGGAGTTCAAGAATAGCCTGTGCAATATAGCAAGACCCTGTCTCTACAAAAAACAAGAACAAAAAGTCAGCCAGGCATAGTGGCACACACTTTTAGTACCAGTAACTTGGGAGATTCAAGAAGGAAGATCCCTTGAGCCCAGGATTTTGAGGCAGCAGTGAGCTATGACTGAGCCACTACACTCTATCCTGGGCAACAGAGCAAGATCCTGTCTCAAAAAAAAAAAAGGAATAGATTTGATTCAAAGCATGTATGTATGGGCTTAATCTGGATTGCAATATTTCATTTCCTTTTATGCTGTGTAAATGTAAGTGCATTCAATAATCTAGTCTATAGAGACTTAAGCAAATCACACTGTGTTAATGTGTTATTTGTGTGATTGAAACACAGCATACAAATATTTTTTCATATTCTGCAAATAATAGAATATAGCTTCCAGTTTCTCTGATAGGAGAACATTCCTGAGGCCTGCTGGGTTAGCACTAATCAGGGAGTATAACATGCTGGACAGACAAAGCATAAAGGGGGACATCCTATGGAATGAATAATCTGGTGCTTACAGAGGAAGCAGAAATCTTCTTTATGCTTCAACATGTCAGTATTGAGTCAAAATGTATGTAACTTACCCTAACAAATGCAATCAGTGTAACCTGGTTTCTTGTACCCTCAATGCATCTTGGAAGGAAGCATGGGGAAACCGCAAAGATTTGCTTCTCCACATTGCATGTGGCAAAAATAAACAAACAAACACACACACAACCTTTTAAATTGCACCTGCCAGTCCACTAAGTAAGGGTGAGCCCTGTGGTCATTGTGAGACGGGAATCTTTGTTCCCTCAGTGGCCTCAGACCCTGAAAGCCCCTTGTGTGTGTATATGTGTTTTTATGTAGCTGAGCTGGATATAATTCTTGTTTTAAAGTTGGGTCATTTTTCATACAACATTTCCCCGGATGCCAAGCCAACTACTGTCACTAGCATTTATCCAGATCTTTGACTATGTTAAATTTCATGAAAGGGATACAATATTTTAGGAATGATTTGAAGACTTTTTTCAAAAGTAAATTGGCCATAAAATTTCTGTCTCATTTAGAATCTAAATGAGTGAGACAGAGCAAGAGAAGAAAAAGAGAATCTGTTGAACATTGTATGACACCACCAAGACTATGAAAAATGATGCTTGTAGCCCAGCAAACAGCTTGACTGCAATCTCATGAGACCCTGAGCCAGACCATGCAGCTAAGCTGCCTCCAGAGAAACGCTACGAAAATAAATGTTTGTTGTTTTAAGCAGATAAATTTTGGAGTAATTTGTTATGCAGCAATAGGTAACTCATACAATTGGTGTTACAGATTTGAAGAAGAAAATGTATGTTTTTTGCCTTTCTATGTTTTGAAATTGAGATGGGAACACAACTATGAAACAGTGTGGAAAATGTCATAATGTGAGCAAGTCATTAGGAAGACAAATAATATATAGGAGCAAAAACAGGACACTCCTTTCCTGATCACTGGAGGACTCCATATACTCCACTAAGCAAAGAATTGTCTTCCCTCAACAAAAAGTTCTCTACTTTGGGGGAACTTCAAAAGGACTATTACCAGGGGATGTCCTGGCAATAAAAGGAAGAAGTGGAGAGAGGAAGGAAGACCCACGAAGCACAAAGAAAAGGCACTGACATTTATTGATGACTTATGTCGTGTGTACTTCATATATATTTTCTTATTCTATCCTCACATTGATTGCGTGGGCTAGGTATGAATTTCCTTATCTTATAGATGGACACCTAAGACCCAGTAAGTGTTGGAGGTAAGATTTGAACACATGGACTCTTGGCTCCAAAAACTGGTTCTTTTTTTATTGTAATGAATTGCTCTCCTTTGCTCTCCAGTGGAATATCAAGGCAGGCAAATTTTTCTTTTTATAATATTTTGCAGCATTTGACAAATTTGATCACTAAGACCGTGCTGAAAGTCAGACTCTTTGGCTGTAGGGTCAGTGACCCAACCTTCATTACTAGTTAGCTAGCTTCAGGCAGCTGTCACAATTCTTAGGAGATGGGCAGGATTTCCAGAAGGATCAGGAATGAAAGCATGAGTAAAAGTAATTATAACCAATAGGGATTCTTTTCCTCCACAGTTCTCTAACTTTATAGACAAACGTTATAAATAACTTTATAGACAAAACTAACTTCTCTCACTTAATAGACAAACTTTCCAATTTGTTCTTTTTCAGATTAATGTGAGGGCACAAACAATTAGGTTACAATGTTTGCATTTGTTTGTTAGGTAGAGTTCCTGTTGTAGTTGTGTCCTGCGCCTAGAAGGTGTGCCACGTACCCTTGCATTGTGCCCATTAAGTGGGAGCTCACCAATCTCTCTCCCTGCTCCCCCTTTCCCCCTCCCTCCTTCTCCCTCCCCCCATCTTGAATTAAATTGAGTTTTTCTCTTAGGTGGGCATGGTGTATATTAGATCGTCTACCGGCTTCATATTAGTATTGAGTACATTGGATATTTGCGTTCTTGTGATACTTTACTAAGAAGAACTTGTTTCAACTCTATCCAGGTTAATACAAAAGACATAAAGACTCCATCTTTTTAATGGCTGAATAGTATTTCATGGTGTAAATATACCACTATTCCTGTGTTGAAGGACATTTAGCTTGTTGCCACCACTTGGCAATTGTAGATTGAGCTTTAATATATACTCTAGTGCAAATGTCCTTATGATAAAATGATTTTTTTTCTTCTGGGTACATGCCTAGTAATGAGATTGTGGAGTCAAATAAGAGATCTAATTTGAGTTCTTTGAGGATTCTCCATGCTTTTTTCCAAGAAGGTCGTATTAGTTTGTAGTCCTACCAACAGTGTAAAAATGTTCCCTCCTCTCCACATCCATGCCAGCATCTCAGTTTTGGGACTTTGTGATGTGGACCATTCTCACTGGGGTTAGGCGATATCTCAAGGTGGTTTTGATTTGCATTTCTCTGATGATACTTCCCAATCTTATTTACCTTTCCTAAAATATTCTAAATGGAAATATTTGCTGTCATCTTTACCTTGGCAGTTATGATTACATCTAAGTTCTTTAACCCCCTTGCATAATTAAGAATAAGCACATTTCTTTTTTAAGGAAAAAATATCAATAGCTGAAGTGTCCTCAAGAATATTGCCTTGGGTAGCACCTGTGGCTTAAGGAGTAGGGCACAGGCCCCATGTACCAGAGGTGGTGGGTTCGAACCTGGCCCTGGCCAAAAACTGCAAAAAAGAAAAAAAAGAAGGTGCATGTGGCTGGTGCCTTAGTTGCTTGAGCTACAGGCTCCAAGCCAAACAAAACAAATTTCAACATCACACTATAGCACTTCTACCATGAAAGGTGCTGCAAAGGTTACCCCCCAATGATTTCTTTATTGTTTTGTTGAAACACTTAACAATTTCTGTAATTAGAGCTACTACTTTTGTGTTTCTACAAGGCTTACTCCTACATGGGGATGGCAAAGGGCTACATGATCAGAAAACAGAACAGCAAGGGGTTTGCAGTACGACTAACTCTGTATCAGCCTCTTTCTTTTTCTTTTCTTGGAAACTGCACAAAATCTTTAAGGAGAATGAAAAACAACCCCCCTCCCCAATAAATTCCATCTGTAGTGAAAGTAGGAGACAAATATGATTTGTAGACTGTAAAGTAAAAAAGCAACAGAGAGGAGCAGCTGAAAAAAGAAAGAAAATTTTAAAAGCAAAAGATTATGGAAAGAACCTAGAGCAAAACTTATCTCAGAGAGCAATATAACAGTACATTAAATGAAAGTGATTGTGATCGACTGCCCTTGAAGTAAGTGTGAACAATATAAAAATTTTACAACTAACACTGATTAGGGAGAAGAATATAGTGGGTAAAAATAGTTATGCTGATTTAAATGACATTAAAAGCTAACTAATCGGCTTGGCGCCCGTATCACAGTGGTTACAGCAGTGGCAGATTCAAACCCAGCCTGGGCCAGCTAATCAACTGCAACAAAAAAAATAGCCAGGTGTTGTGTGGGTGCCTGTAGTCCCAGCTACTTGGGAGACTGAGGCAAGAGAATTGCGTAAGCCCAAGACTTGGAGGTTGCTGTGAGCTGTGACACTACAGCACTCTACTGAGAGTGACAGAGTGAGAATCTGTCTAAAAAAAAAACTGACTAATCAAGTGACAGGCATATATATATGTATGTAATGCTATAAAGGTAATAGTAAGAAAGGTAATATTACTGATTTAAATTAGGTAGTGGGAAAGACAGAAAGGAAATGAGGAAGAAGGGGAGAACACGATTTTTACTATTTTTCATAGCAGGGGTCTGTTATGTACTGACTACACACATTAATCAAAGCAAGCACCATGTCAGAGCTGTAAACCTCCCCAGATCTCATAACCACATAACAGAATGCAAACCAAAGGTAACAGACCACAGGGAGAAAGTCCATACAATACTGGGAAACAGAAAATGTGAAATGATTTGATAAACCTGACACCAAGATTGTATGTCACCTCAACAAACATAAGTGGATTTATGATATTTAAAGAGGAATAACTTCCTTCCTCTTTCTTCTCTCCTCTTCCCTTCCCCTTTGCTTCCCTTCCCTTCCCTCCCCTCCGCTTCCCTCCCCTCCCCTCCCCTCTTCTCCCCTCCTCTTCCCCTGCTTTCCTCCATCCCTGATAGGATCTTACTCTGTTACTCAGACTGGAGTCAAGTGACATCATCTTAGCTTACTGTAATCTGACACTTCTGGGCTCCAGTGATCCTCCTGCCTATCTTAGCCTCCCAAATAACTTGGACTCCAGCCATGAGCCACTAGGAGCTTGGCTATTTGTTTTATTTTTTGTAGAGATGGGGGCTATGTTGCTCAGGCTGGTCTTGAACTCCCAGATTTAAGTGATCCTCTTGCCTATAGGCATTAACCACGACGCCCAGCCAAGAAGAATAATTTTAGATTTGATTATTAGAATTAAAGCAATTTTAAATCATATGCTATATATAAGGGACACATCTAAAAAGATGACTCAGGGTGGCCAAAAATGGAAGGGTGAATAAAACCTTATTAGGAAAGGGAAACATTTTTAAAAGCCAGTAATTGTGATCCTAATATCTGAAAAGGCGTATTCAGCCCCCAAACAATAGGTACTTTATAATTTTGAAGTATAAAAAGCATATAAAATATATGAGCTATGAAAACCTATATATCACATAACACAAAACAAAAATAACAAAGCAGAAACTATAGAAGCTACAAAGAGAAATAGAAGCACTCTGGCAATAGAGATCTTCAAATCAACTCTTAGAACAGTTTGAGTAGATGAAAAATGAAGGATATGGAAGTTCTAAATAACACTTTTTTTTTTTTTTTTGAGACAGAGTCTCAAGCTGTCACCCTGGGTAGAGTGCCGTGGTGTCACAGCTCACAGCAACCTCCAACTCTTGGACTTCAGTGATTGTCTTGCCTCAGCCTCCCAAGTAGCTGGGGCTATAGGTGCTGGCCACAGTGCCCGGCTATAAATGCTGTTAGAAAACTAAAACTGGTTTATATGTATCAGAGAATGTGATACATCTCTGAAAATAGAACGTAAGTATTCTTTCTAACTACCCATGAAACAATTACCACGTAAAAAAAGAAATTAAGACACAAAGAACATCTCAATAAGTTCTAAAAAGTAGAAATACTTGAAGGGCTTAGCGATGGAATGAATGTTTCTTGAACACCTGTTGTGTATTCTCGTATTCTCTTTTTTTTCCCTGTTTATCCCCCCTCCCCACCCCCTGCAGTTTTTGGCCAGGGCTGGGTTTGAACCCACCACCTCCAGTATGTGGGGCCGGTGCCCTACTCCTTTGAGCCACAGGCACTGCTCCCACACCTTTTGGGTTCTGCTAGAAATAGATCCAGAGACAGATACGAGTGCAATTTGGACGGGAATATTTTCAGAGCCTTGGTATTTAAAACGTAAAGGAAACATGAATTGAGCATTCTGTGAGACAGGAGAAGGGGAAGGAGCCAGTGATATGTGCTTTATCAAGCCAATGACTATCATGGTGCGCTCCCCAACCCCCGGGACGTTAACAGGGAGTGGTCTGGTTGGTGGCCTAGGAGGGACCAGGCCACACAGCAGGATGTGAGCGGTGGCCACTTCATCTGTATTTGTATTTACTGCTGCTCCCCTTCCCTCCCATCATCGCCTGATTGCCCAACTCCACCTCCTGAATTGTCTTCCTTGATCCTGGTCCCCCATCCCCAAAAGGTTGGGGACCACTGTGGTTATGAATGGCTGGAGCTAGATTCTGCAGGGTTTACTTTGAAAGCTAGTGTAGAATATCCTACCCAAGAGTCAGACATTGGGGCATTTTACACACCAAATAACAGAGGGGTCCTCCAGAGAACAGTAAAAGCCTTAGACAAAAATCACTGTTGGGCTGATAGGCGTTGAACTGTTAAGAGGTGTCACTGAACTAGTAAGAGGAGTTGGGGGACATTGGCAGAGCACCTGTAGCTCCTGAATTTCAGTGTGGGCAAATACATTCAACAATTGGGGATAACTAAAGTCAAGATGGATTCTGGACACCCTGGTTGGAGTGAGCAGAATTATGAGATCATAGTTGTTCCTTAAGGTCTCTTGTCTTGTTTTTCTGTTGGCTTTCTCCTTTCCCTATGGGCTTTCCCTATGGGAGGCTTTCCTCTGCCAGTTGGCCTATAAATGCCTCAGTTCTTTCCAGCAGACAAGGCTGTACAGTTCTGGTGTTGTCTTTCCTTGATTGTACCTAGCACTCTTTGTTAGAGTAGTTTGCATAATCTTTTCCCACTTGGGTAGCATTAGATGCAGAATTAACACAGATTCCCATTCCAGGCTTGTTCCTCCTGGCTTTCCTTGTATTTTATCCCTGCTGTTTTTAAAGAGATTTGCATTGATTTTGTGATGTGGCTGGTGCGTGCTGAGAGGAACTTAACTGGAAAAGGGACCATGAACAATCTGGCAATGTGGAACATGTAAAACCAGGAGTAAAATGTAAAATATTCAGCACACAGCGTGGTGTAGGCATCAGCCCAAATCTGTAATCCCTTGACTGGTTGTTGGCCTTCCACTCTGTCCCGGAGTTAACCTTTTGGTAGCCGCCTGGTCCTGGGGGTCCTAGAGGGAGAGGCTGGGATGATGGGATGATAGGAGGCTTATCAAATGGCCCAAAGCCATGGCTATTTATCAATTGGTGCCTAAATATTATAATATTTTTAACAAGCATGGAGTTCTGGCTGACTCTCAGCCCTACATATAACCTAGATAAACCCCGGTCAAAATTCACTTCTTTGAATTGGCGTTCTGCTTACCGCTGCTTTGCAGATGGGGACTAAGGAGTCCACAGAATCTCCCACATGTCTCGAATTCACATTGGTCACGTCCAGTGACTGTGGAGATAGAACCTCTGAAGAGGTAACGTGGACTGGATTAGTCTAGACTGCTATTTTAAAACGCTTGCTCCAGTACCATTTACAAACTTGCATCAGCTACATAAGTTTATTTATTTACTTTGTATACCAAGTTCTCAAGCTAAAATCAGAAGATACTTTTTCTTGAAAGTGTGATTGCCTGATGATGGCCTGTTACGTATAGCAAGTTCTTGGTGGAAAATACCAGAATACAGGTGAGCTGAATATGAAAATCTGGGTTTTTTTTTTTATTATTATTCAAGAGAAATGAGTAATATCAAGTGTTGAGGAGTTAAAATAGCTCATGCATTTTCTTCTTACAAATAAAGAATTTGGTATTTCTCTGCTTTCAATCTGTGTAATCAATTCTGAAGGAGATTCTGAGAATTTATGATGCTGCCAAACTGATTTTATCATGCTAGCTGGCTGCGATGCATATAATTGTTAGTCACATATGCATGGTGTTTAAATTATTTCTGAGGTGCCTTTTCCCTGAAAAACATTTTTCTGATTTTACTTTCATGCTTTTTTGCATGTTGCATATTGCTGTTGGAAAAAGAATTACCCCAAACTTGGAAGTAAGGCAGTATACACACACACATATATATATATATATGTATAGTGGAACCTTTGTTCCCATTGTTAGACAATGCTCTGTTCCCAGATCAAAGATTGACAAGTTCTTTTCTTTTCCTTCTGTAAATGGCCAGGTAGTAAATATTTTATTTTATTTTATTTTGTAAGACAGAGTCTCACTATGTCGCCCTCAGTAGAGTGCAGTGGTGTCACAGTTCACAGCAATCTCAAACTCTTGGGCCTAAGTGATTCTCTTGTTTCAGCCTCCAAGTAGCTGGGACTACAGGCACCCACCACAATGCCTGGCTATTTTATGTTACAGTTGTCATTGTTGTTTAGCCGGCCTGGGCTGGGTTCAGACCCACCAGCCTTGATGGCTGTGGCTTGTGCCATAACCATGGTGCTACGGGTGCCAAGCCAGATAGTAAATATTTCAGAGCATGTAGGCCATCTAATCTTTGTCATAGCTATTCAACTCTGGAGCAAAAGCACCCATCTTCAACACATAAACAAATGCGTGTTGCTGGGTTCTAATAAAACTTTATTTACAAAACAGGTGGTGAGCTGACTTTGGTCCGCTAGAAGCTAAGCAAGGCTGTTATTTGTCGACTCCTGCCTTAAAATCAGGAGTTCATTTTGTCATTTACTGTTCATTAAGGCTTAGATAATTTGCAACTCTGTAAAGCTGGAGGTTCCTTTATTGGAAACTAATAAGATACAAATGATTTGTGCCCAATATTATGCAAATATTAATAATTTTTGTTCAGGAAAATGGAAATTATTTTTGTCTGATAGTGATGTAAATGATTTTTCTTAGGTTTTGTTGCTGGTAGGACAAAACCAGCTGTGCATCTAACAAATGCAAGTAGATGCAGAACTTTTTAGAATCATCTTTTCTTTCGTTGACTATACGATTGTCAATTCCTTGATCCTTTTTCTGAACCAACGTGAGTTTAATGAAATTTTGACTTTCATTCAACCTGTGAATTTATTTGAGAATTATAATTTTAAACGTGTTGAAAGTTTTACTTTGTGTCTTATCTGTTGAGATTTTGTCCTTCCATTTTTTGAACAAGGAGGAAAAGTAAAGAGTATTTCCTTTGATTTTAAAAAGCAACTCAAGACCCGTAAATTAACCAAGAGTTGAAGACAAGCAAAATTTCTCCAAATGTGATAAGGAAGCCAAAGGTGCCTTGGACAAAGCAAACCCTGAACCTCAATGCAGGGATGTTTGGCAATAGAGGAAAACGGGTGGTCATGAGTGCACCGGTGGTGAGAATAAGATGAAGTTCGTCGGGGCTGGCACGACACAGCCAGTCTGGTCGGTCACGTTCCCCGTCCTTGTTGTTTTGTAAACTCAGCTTTAACCTAAAAGTGTCTATCTTGAGTAGTTTAGGGCAATTGATTTAGGAGATCAACTTTTAAATTAGAAATGTTTTGGGGTCATGGGTTATGTCAATGCTTGTTTATTATGGGTCATGGGTTATGTTAATTACTGTTGTTTAAGAGAAGGGTTAGTCCAGTTCTTGCTTTTATGTATAAAATTGTGAATTGGAAATGGAAGAACAGAATGGCCTGAGAGAGGCTACTCTTCCAGTTCTCCAGAATCACCTGCCTCTGACAAAGTTTGGTGGCCCTACCCTGTCTCTGCAAATCGGCTGACAGTGGCTGGACCCTCTTCACCTGGTAACATGTGTGTTTCTAACTGTGATGGGTTAGAAACCCATCGGGTGGTTTTCTAAACCTCATGTGTGTTTTCCTGTTTTCTGGCAATCCCGGTGTCAGGAGGTATTTTGCCCCTGGAAGTTGTCAGCACTGTTCTCTGATGTCATTTTTACTTTGCTTTTTAAAAATTTGTTCTGTGGCTTTCTTTTTCTTTTCTTTTTTAAATTTAATTTTTAACCAAAATCATAACTGTATACATTTATGGGGTACAATGTGATGATTTGATATACAATGTGGAATGCTTATATCAAACTAATTGACATAACCCCCGTTACTTATTTTTTGTGGTGAGATACTTATAATTTTCTCTTAGTTATTCTGAAATATACCTTTGCATTGGGCACATTAGGCGAGATCCCACCAAATGCCCCACCTTCCCATAACCGCCCTCCCCCCCTTACCTTTACTTTTATATGTGAAAATGAAACTGAAGTAACTTCTCAGTATAAGCTAATTCCATACATTAAATATATTTTAAAAAAAAATACAACTCTCAGGAAAATTTGTGAACTGCAACTCCTCTCTCCCCCCAGCTCAGAGAGGCGACTGACTGTCCCTGCTTTTAGGAGAGGCTGCACCTTTGAGGACGGCTGAGTTCCTGCCGATCAGCAGGCAGTGGCGAACTGAAGCGGATTTTCTCTCACACCGGACTAGATGATGGAGTGCCAAGTTAAAGAATATTATTCAGTTTCATTTTGGATTCATGTTTTTTTCTTCTACTGTGTGACACTTGAAAGTCAGACTGAATGCCAGAGATAAAAATGTCATGCAGATCACGACTGGGTTCCCCCGGGTTTGTTGGAAATGTACAAAGTTGAGTCTCTTAACTGCGGTATCGGAAGGTCAGTTCAGCTCTGCTGCTGCCCAGCCACCCCCTGTTATTCCTCACTCCAAAAGAGTAATTGACTTTACTGTGTCCAGTCGAAACTCAGGTGAGACCAATATTCCGCTGAGCTCTTAAAGATGGTTGGCTTATGACAGCAGCATAGAGTACTTGTTTAAAAGAAAAGATGAATTCTTCACTCTTTTTTTTTTTTGAGACAGAGCCTCAAGCTGTCCCCCTGGGTAGAGTGCCGTGGCGTTACAGCTCACAGCAACCTCCAACTCCTGGGCTCAAGCGAGTCTCCTGCCTCCGCCTCCCAAGTAGCTGGGACCACAGGCGCCCGCCACAACGCCTGGCTATTTTTTGGTTGCAGCTGTCATTGTTGTTTGGCGGGTCCGGGCTGGGGATTCGAACCCGCCACCTTAGGTGTACGTGGCTGGCGCCTTAGCCGGTTGAGCCATAGGCGCCGAGCCGAATTCTTCACTCTTATACCAATGTCACATGGACACATGTCAAAGATTTGATTTAACTCAATAATGAACCAGTGAGATGTTACAACCCATGTAAAGGACAGTCTGAAGAGAAGACAAACATACGGGCTATCAGGAATGTCCCCATGAATTTGAATTTGCTTAACTGGTGCCAAAATGCCTTCTTGAGGTGGGGGTGGAGGATCGACTGCTACCAAATTCATTTGCTTATTCGTGGACAAGAATCATTTGCATTTCTTTCTTTTTTCGTAGCAGCATTATTCATAATAGCCAAAACATGGAAGCAACCCAACTGATAAATGGACAAACTGTTATATATGTACACAATGGAACACCACTCAGCCATGCAGAGGAATGAGAACTCATTCATGCTATGGTCCACACAGCCAGACACAAAAGCCATGCAGTGTGTGTTTCCGTTTATATGAATTGTCCAGAATAGGCAAATCCATACAGGAAAGAGTAGGGCAGTGGCTGAGAACGGCGGAGAGGAATGTGGGAAAAACTTGAGTGATTGTTAATGGCTATGAGGCTTCTTTTGGAGGGATGAAAATCTTCTGGAATCAAACAGTGATGATTGCATAATTTTGAATCGTGCATTTTTTTCAGTTCTCTACAACTTACACTGCATCGTCAATAGCTCGGAACAAATGAAAGATGTAAATATCCCTATATTCAGGTAACCCGGAAGGGTACCTTAGACAATGCCTAGTTTTCCATTGAAGACATCCAGTAATTCTTTTTTTTGTATATTTCAGTTCTTTGCAATTTTTCTTTACCAAAGAAAACTAAAATTGTGTTTGTATCTCTAGAGTTATATAAAACAGAAAGGCAATAGTGTTCTCCTCCTGCATCTGTTTGCCAAAAACAGTCAAAATAGAACAACAGATGGACCAAGTAGAAGACGCTGGAAAGCTGGAGAAATCAAATGGAAGGGAAAGCAAACTTTGAAAATCCGCTCTGCTTGATCACTGTCCTGCGGTGTGTTGCTTTGTGTTCCACACTGTGGAAAATCTTAAGGGAACAATACTAAATGGACCCATCTGCCTTCAGCTCCGTGTTTTCATTCTGCAATCTTTCTAATATTGTCAGAAGAAGCACCGTGAATCAAAGCCTTGGAGAATAATGTGAAAATCTGGTGACAATTTTTTCATGGAAGGATGAGGAGGCACCACACTGCATCCCACCCCTAGGGCCTTCCTAGTACTCTTTATTATGTATCCCCCCCCCCATTCTACTCCCAGTAGCTGTTCACGAATCCCCTCTCTCCCACTTAATCTCCAAGAGTTTCCAATTCCGCTAGCTTTTCTCCCATCTTTTCTCTTTTTGTTCTCATGAAGATTAATTTTGTCTTCTTAACTTCTTCAAAGCTTCTCTCCTTCCACTATGAGTCCCAGCACACTACTACCCTGGTAAGCAAGACATACAACTATCATTGCCTTTCTTCCTAGGAGAGAATCGAGAAGGCTGTCACATAATGGTATTCAGCTTATGCCATACTTTCTGATTTTTTCTTGTTCTTTTTCTTTAGACAGTCTCTCTCTGCTGCCCAGGTTAGAGTACCATAGCATCACCCTAGCTCACAGAAACCTGAAACTCCTGGGTTTAAGCAGTCCTCCTGCCTCAGCCTCCCAAGTAGGTGGGACTATAGACACCTACCACAAGGCCCAACTTATTTGTCTATTTTCTGTAGAGACCAGGTCTCATTCTTGCTCAGATTTCTCTCAAACTCTTGAACTCATGCAATCCTCCCATCTCAGCCTCCCAGAGTGCTAGGATTATAGGTGTGGGGCACTATGCCCAGCCTAAACTTTAAAATTTTCTTTTCTTTTCTTTTCTTTTATTTTTTTTTTTGAGACAGAGCCTCAAGCTGTCCCCCTGGGTAGAGTGCTGTGGCATCACAGCTCACAGCAACCTCCAACTCCTGGGCTCAAGCGAGTCTCTTGCCTCCGCCTCCCAAGTAGCTGGGACCACAGGCGCCCGCCACAACGCCCGGCTATTTTTTGGTTGCAGCCGTCATTGTTGTTTGGCGGGTCCGGGCTGGGGATTCGAACCCGCCATCTTAGGTGTATGTGGCTGGCGCCTTAGCCACTTGAGCCACAGGCACAGAGCCCTAAACTTTAAAATTTTAAACCTAAAGATTAAACTTTTTAATTTTAAACCTAAAGATTTTCACTATATATCTTGGCACATAAATAGCTACTGGACCATAGTTTTAAATAAGTATACCATACATGATAATGATTTTATTAAAACTTTGTAAAAAAAGGATTCCTATGCTTTCTCTAAAGGTCAACCAGGTTCCTCTGAACACTCCTAAAATACATGTGGGCAAAGGACTCTATTAGTGTGCTAGGGCTGCCATATCAAAATACCGCCGACTGTGTTACGCAATAGGGTTGTTTTTCTGAGGCCTCTTTTGTGGGCTACACATGCCACCTTCTCCCTGTGTGTGTCTGTGTCCTTATTTTCTTTTCTTATAAGAACACCAGTCATCTTGGATAAGGGCCCACCTTAATGATTTCACTTTAACTTAACCTCTTCTTAAGGAGACAATCTCCAAATTTAGTACCATTCTGAAGTTCTAAGGGTTAGAACTTCAGCTTATGGATTCTGGGGGCCTCAATTCAGCACATACCAAGGACTGTCCTCTTCATTGTAGGAAACGAAGAATGTGAGGTGTTTGAAGATTAAATGACCTTCTGAACAATCTGCCAAGGTACACAGCTGGGCACTTCTAATCGACAACCTGAACTATGGGTTTCTTTAAGTCATTCTTAGAAGAGAGAGTTGTTCTAGCGCAGACCTTCTTGTACCTTCAGAGCTGGCATTCTAGAACAAGCTTGATGAAAGTAATGTTTTTTCTTTTCTTTAATTTAAAGATATAAATTATGGACACATGTTAACCCTATAAATACCATCCCGAGTATCCGGGCTTGCTATTTCCATGGTTGATCTAAATATTCATACAAAAGCATCATAAGTACTTTTCGTTTTTTTAAACAGTTCTATTTATTGAGGTATAATTTATTTACCATAACATATAATTATACAATTTAAATAATCATAATTATACAATTTAAAATGTATAATCATTTTAAGTATCCATCTGTACAATTATTCCGTAGTCTTTATACAGATAAACCATTCTATAATTGCCCCTAGAGTCACCATACACAGGGAAACTGGGAAATGAATATTTAAACCATTTTTTTAATCTATGCTCTTTAATTTCCAACATCATGTTGATTAAAAAAGAGTAAGAAAAAGGATATACTTACTGTGCTTTGGTCTTATTTTGAAAATAATTTAATTGATGATCTTCACAAATTTTTGAGGCACAACTAAGATCTTCTGATGGCACAGGGGTTGAAGATCACTGGTCTGAATGTTCAGTGATTCCGAAGGGCAAAGATGCTGCTGCTTCAGGGCCCAGAAGAGCACAGAGAGTTTTGCTCCACTCAGTCGGCAGCTGAGTGGTTGGTGTGAGCTTTTCACTGAGGTCTTGCCACCAGCTAAGAGTGCTGGGGAGGAAGGGGCTTAGATCCCTAGCTGTGCACCCTTCTCCTGTCTCAGGGTTGGATCTCTCCCCTGCCTGTCATTCTTCCTCTCCTGTGATTCCTTCTAACTTATTATTATTATTATTATTTTTTGAGACAGAGTCTCACTTTGTCACCCTTGGTAGAGTGCTTTGTAGTCATAGCTCACAGCAACCTGCAACTCTTGGGCTCTAGCTATTCTCTTGCCTCACTCTCCGAAGTAGCTGGGACTACAGGTGCCTGCAACAATGCCTGGCTACTTTTTTTTTTTAATTGAGCAGTAATAATAATAATAATAATGCAAAAAAGTAACATTCACATTGTCAAATAAGAGTATGTCTATTATAGAATGCTTTGACTCTGAGGTTCAGTATGGAGTCATCAGTTAACTGCCTGGCTATTTTTTTAGAGACGGGGTCTTGCTCTTGCTTAGGCTGGTCTTGAACCTGTGTGTTCAGAGAAATCCAGGCACATCAGCCTCCCACAGTGCTAGGATTACAGGCATGAGCCACCACACCCAGCCTCCTTCTAACATATTGTAATTCTTTTTGCCCAAGTTTAAAAAAAAATAGAGCTATCCGGTCATGGTGTGCGACATACCTCTTGGGGGCAGGACACAATTATAAGAGGGACTTTACCCAAGAAATGCAAGCAAAGTAACCTGATTCTTTGTACCCTCAATGATTCTCCAACAATAAAAATAATAAATAAATAAATAAATAATACTACTACGAAAAATCTATGAAGGGAAATGCTTACAACTTAGAAAATAGGGATAGTAAAGGACTTGGCTATCAAAAAATTTTCTGTTTATTTATTATAATTATTTTTAAAAATCATGATCACATTCTACTGAGTGTTCTAATCTAATATTTCCATTTTTCAATTGGATTTTTTCTTTTTGTTGGGTTTTAAGAATTCTTTGTACTATCTTGACTACAACGCCTTTGTCAGATAGGTGTTGGGCAATTATTTTCTCCCCTTTGTCTTTCATTTTCTTAAGGCTTTCTTGGTAGAGCAGAAGATTTTAATTTTAAGAAAGTCCAATGTATCATTTTTTCTTTTCATCGATTGTACCTTTGGCATTATATCTGAAAACTTCATCTCCCAGCCTAAGGTCGTGTGAATTTTCTACCATGCTTTCTTCCAGAAGTGTTATCGTCTCACATTTTAATTTAGTCGGTGATCCGTTTTGAGTTAATTTTCTGAAAGGTATAAATAAGATCTCTGTCTAGGTCCCAGCACCATTTGTTAAAAATACTACCTCATGTGGCTCAGTGAGTAGGGTGCTGGCCGGTATACCTAGGGTGTCAGGTTTGAACCTGGCCCCGGCCAGCTAAAACAGCAATGACAACTGCAACAACAACAAAAAAGCCAGGTATTGTGGTGGGTGCCTGTAGTCCCACCTCCTCAGGAGGCTGAGGCAAAGAATTGCTTAAGCCCAAGAGTTAGAGGTTGCTGTGAGCTGTGATGCAACAGCACTCTACTGAGGGCTACAAAGTGAAACTCTGTCTCAAAAGGAAAAAACCAACTATCTTTTTCCAGCAAGAGCAAGGCCCTATCTCTTTAAAAAAAAGAAAAAAAAAAAGTAGCCAGGCATTCTGGCAGGAGCCTGTAGTCCCAGCTACTTGGGAGGCTGAGACAAGAGGATTGCTTGAGCCCAAGAGTTGGAGGTTGCTGTGAGCTATGACACAACAGCACCCTACCTCAGGTGACAAAGTGAGACTCTGTTTCCAAAAAAACAAAAAAAAAAAAACCAACCAAAAAACTATCTTTTCACCATTGAGTTGTCTTTGAGCCTTTATCAAAGATAAGTTGACAATACAGGGGTGCCAAAAAGATGTACATACATTTTAAATGATGTTATCTACGTATTACTTTTTGAAGTTGAATTGAATTATGGTAGCAATGTGTAATATGATGTTCAATCAAAAGACAGCATTAATGAAATAAATGCTAGTGTCACCATGCAACAGGCAAGAATAGGCTAGCCTATTCTCTTAACATGTGTATAAATACTTTTGGCGTTCTCTATATTTGTGTGGATTTCTGCACCAGGTCTAATCAATGTAGACAAAAAACTTACAGTTAGGCAAATTCGTATTTAACCTTGGGCATTCAAATTTATTCTTTAATTTAAAAAGTAGAATGTAAGTGCACTCCAGTCTGCTTCCTCTCCAGAAGGGGAGGGGGAAGGATAAAAATGAAATGCTTTTAATTTCAGTAAGTTTGCACGTACATGAAAATCTACCCCCAAATAGCTAAAATGGTAGAAGATGTGTTGCTATTTTAAAGTCAGAAGATCTGGATTTGCCTCAGGCAGCTTTAAGCTTCCAGGGTGCTATGGCTCACTAGCCTCAGGTTTGTGAATCAGAAGTGCAAAGGCATGGTGTGGTTTTAGTATCTGCCATGCTTTCATAATTTTGTAGGACAGGGTTTCCAGGGAGGAAGCTGAGGGAGGGAGTGGAAATTTGGGGAGGAAGAAATGAAAGGTAGGAGAGGACTGGTCCAATGATCTGTCTTTATTTCTAACAGCCTCCAAAGCAAGTCATGCATGCTGAGGGCTGCCAAAGCACCAGGCATATGTTGAGGGAAAGAAAATCCTCTGGGAATGCACCCCTGGAGGGGCGAAAATGGCTTCATAAAGAAATGATGCAGATACTTCGCCCTGCCAGCAACTTCTCTCTTTCTTTGCACCAGCAGAATGAAATATCCACTACACCAAAGCCCCAGTCAGCTGCAAAAACAAAGTGTTTAAATCTGATACTTATTTTTGCTGAAATGGATCTGCAGTCCCACCATTTCAAATTCTGCAGCCTTACAAAGCACCCAGAGAGCTTTCATTGCCCTTGGGGGAGTGCAGAAGGCTAATGAAACATCCTCACTTTGGCAGTATAATTTTTCTTCAAGAACCCAAGCCAAAGCCAAATGAATTTCCTTCTAGCTTTTAGAGGGGGACAAATGAATTAATTAAGCTTATCAGACAGCCTTTAACAAGAGTAATATCAGCCTTTTATTGTGATATAATATCAGCCAACACTTGCTTTGCATTCCCTGGGAGATATCAGATTGGAGCTGCTGATGGTGGAGGAAATGCTTTGCTGTCCCAGCCCACACACTTGAGCAATTTAAATCTAGTCTCTGGAGAGACCTGACATCATAAAGGGAAATTGTGTTCAAGTTTTCTGATTTATGAAAACATTACCTCAACACTGCTAAACTCACTACCACCATTTCTGTCCTTTCAGGCATAACCAGACTTTGTGGAAGAGAAGTCATTGCTCCTCTAATTCACCACTTGACATGCCATTATGGGACACTTAAAGGGTGCTGCTCTTTTGAAGGTCACCAAGGACTTCACATTCTCCAAGCCAATGAGTATTTTTCAATTTTTCAGTCTCAATAGACTATATCATTAGACACCACTGACCAACCTCTCTTTCTATCCTGAAACTTTTTTTTTTTTTTTTGACAGAATCTTACTCTGTTGCCCTGGCTAGAGTGCTGTAGTGTCATAGCTCACTGTAACTCAAACTCCTGGGCCCAAGTGATCCTCCTGCCTCAGCCTCCTAAGGAGGTGGAACTACAGACGACCACCACGCCCGACTAATTTTTCTATGTATTTAGTAGAGACAGGGTCTTGCTCTTGCTCAAGCTGTTCTTGAATTTCTGAGCTCAAGTGATCCTCCCACCTCTGCCTCTCACAGATTACAAGCGAGAGCTACCGAGCCTGGTGGATACGGAAGCTTTGTGTTTACTGCCTCTGTGGACCTACATGGTGCTAGAGGTTTCCTCTGTCTCTTTCCTGAGCATGTTTCAGGCCCTTTTTTGGTCATTTTCAAAGATTCTTTCAAACTTTTCTTCTTGATACTCCATCCCCGTATTTTGAGCCACTGCCTTCCCAATGGCTGGAGCTTCAGCAGCAATCTTGAGTAATGATTTCTAGATTTCCATTCCAACCCTTGAGAATGGAATTCATCAGTGGAGGACGCCAAAGCAGGACATTAGAAGGAACATGGCAGCCCGAAGACTTCACAGAGACACTCTTTCTGCTCTGCCTTGACTACCTCCTGATTTCTTCTGAGTCCTAGAATGAACCCTATGTGTTTCAGCCATTCCTCTTTTGGACTTCTTATTACATGCAATAGAATTAATTTAACTAATAAAAATGTGTATACTAATGCCTTGCTCATAAAGTTGGTGTAAGTTTTCCACGACATAAAATAGGTCACGTATCTGGCTTAGAGTCAGGCAAGGCCCATGCGGTCAGATTTTTGTAGAGATTATTGTTATTATGGACTCCGCCTGTGTTCCCAGAGGTGGTATGCATCATATGCACTATGTCCAACTTAAATCCCACCAAATCAGCTCCTCCTAATCCTCTTGTGCTTTGGCTTATGATATGACTAATCTCGTGTGGATTCCCCTATTCTTTCCCTTGTAATATTGAATTCGTTGCTAAATACTACTGATCTAGTCTTTCAAATCTTCTCCAATTAATTCCATCATTTTTATATTTCCCCTGCAAACTCCCTAGTTGAAACTTCCATTATCACTTGCCCAAACTATTGCGGTTGTTGACTCAGTGTTCCCATGCTGGGAGAATGGGGACCGAAGACCCTGTTCTTGGCAAAGGAAAGCACCTCCAGAAAAAGAGGAAAACTACAAAGTAAGCTGAGTGATTCAGAACAAAGAAAAGTCAGCTAGTTTACATTTAATCCGGCCATTGCTAGCAAGCTTCTTGCCTTTTTTGAAATTCTAGCCTGTTGGGGATACAGTTTACAAACACCCTGCTGGGTCTGTGAGCACTCTGAGGAGAATAATGGTCATAGAAGAGGCTATGACAACTCCTAAGAAAAGATACTTCTTCTACGGCATTTCCTCCCCATTAAACAGGCAAAAGCAGATACCCATTGTGGAGATTTGCATTTGCTGGGGGCAGAGACCAAGAGAGTAGCTCCCTCTCTGAGATATGGGCAAAAGAGCTTATATCTCTTACAGCAGAGGAAAATCCTCTGTGGGGGCGATGGTAGGAAAATGCCTCCCTCCCACCGATCTCTCAGAGGAGATTAATGCTGGTGGCATTTTACCCCACAGAGAACTAGTGGAGCTTAACACCTCCCTAGAAATCTGTGTGTGTGACCTCAAGCAGGAGGCTCTCCCAATCCAAGGCTCAGATTTCAGATTACTGAAGGCCACCTTTAAGGTTAATTATAATAACAATAAAAGCTGATATGATCAATCTGAGAAACTGCTCAGGTCTTTGTTCCCTCCCTCATCTTACCCTCTGGGCAAATAGACTCCAATAAAAGCAGAGTGAAGCAAACACTCTGGGCTAGTGCTGGAATCCCATGATGGGCAATGGATCCCTGAGCTCCCACTTTTAATTCTACTCTATATCTCGTCTTTCTTTACCATGGCTTCTAACTCTATATTTGTTCAGTTGATCACCACCAGTGTCCACAGGTCTCAGCGGATGCTGCTGTTCAGGGTGGGACCCTGACATTCCCACTTGCTATGGATCATCCTCTATTCCAAGTTATCTTAGGGGAATCTTGAGTTGTATCTTCTAAAGGCACTGCTCTAATCTTGTTGCTTCTCTGCTTAGAGACCTGAGTGACGTGTCATTGCCTGCTGAGGTAGGGCACACACTCCTCAGCCTGGTGCTTGAGACCCCAACCAGTTTTCTGACCTTCATCTCTGTCTCCCATGCTAGTCAATCTAGGCTTTTCAATTTGCCTTCTGCTTTCTTAATTCTGCTGCTTGGCTCATTTTCACCCATCTAGAATGTTCCTCCACTCTATCCATGTCTTACATTTCAGTATCTAAGCAAACTTTCAAAGCATCATGGAAATACTGTCACTCCAGTGGAGTGGATAATCCAAAATGGATTTTATTAATATCAGTATTTTCCTTTTACTTTAAGTGCTTGGTAACTCTCCCGTGGAATTTGTGCTCTATTGCATTACAGCAATGATTCTTGCATTTTAGAGATCATAAAATTATTTGGGAGAATTATGAAAACACAGACTGCTGTGTCTCACTCCTAGAGTCCAAATTCAGAGCATCTGGAGTGGAGCCTGAGAATCTGACTTTCTCATAGTATCCCAGGTGGTACTGATGCTACTGGTCTGGGGCTTCATACATTAAGAACTGCCTTACGATTACCTGGATCTCATTCTCCCTCTCCATCGTAAACGTCTCAAGTTCAGACCATATGGTTTGTTTCCATCTTTTATTCCCTGGAGCTCCCAGCACACAGTAGATACCTACTAAGTACAGTAGAACTTTTGTAAGTTGACCACTCAAGAGACTATAACAAATGAGTCCACATATGGAGGTGGTCAATATAAGGAACTTCCATTGAGTACCTGTGTATGTCTGGTCCATGAAAATTAGGTCAACTTAAGGAGGTGGCCAACTATGGAGGTTCTACTGTATTTATTAAAACTGAATAGAACAGGAGGTCACAGTTTTATTTTTGACCTTGGCATTTACCCTTTGAAATTATGTTCAGTGTTGGTTTCTCTCAGCCAGAAAGCATACATCTAAGTGCTTTTGCTCAGGTCATAGCCAAATTTTTCCTAGTTTTTGTTGTTGTTTTTGTCTGGAGATATGAACTCACAGCATACACTGGGGGAAATTTTAAGTATTGAAGGAAATGACATGACATGAATTCAGGGAAAGCAGTAGTTGAAGGACTCCCCAAAGGAATAGGATGAAAAAAGTTCAACATTTGTGAAACTAAGTATGAAGGTTGCCATGGTAAGGTAACAATGGATTTCAAATCTATAATTGTACCTGGAGAGAAGCGTGTTAGAATCCCCTGTGTGTATTTTTCTTCCTTTTATGCTTTTAATGCTTCAGAAGCAAGTCACTCTGAATTCAAGTTGTGCTTATAATTACCCTTATTATTATTCTCAGAATGTTCTTTAGAACCAACATGGTTTTTAGAAAAGAAAATTAATTGCAGCTTTTTTTGGTTTAGAAATGTGGGCAACTGGATATTCTGGCAAATTCATACCCTGTCTTCCTCCTGTGCATAGATAACAGACTTTCTCCTATCTGCCTGTCTAGTTTTTCAGTCGGTATTTTTTCTCAGGGAGACAAGATGAAATTCTGCATATTGAAATTGTTTTTGAAATCACAACAAACTCAAGACAAGTCAACCAGAGAAACAACAATAAAAGCACCACAGTTATCCCCCCTGAAACCTTTGTTTTTGATTTTTAATATTTCATGAAGTCTATAAAAATAATGGAGATCATTCCAATAAAAGATATATATCAAATTTGGATATTTTTTATTTTAAGGAGGAAATTTAATTATACCCAGATGGAACATTTAAAAAGTCACATCTATGCATCATCATTTTTCAGCAGTAGCACAGATGGTACCTTCTCATTCGCCCCACGTGCCAGCACAGGCAGTGTGTCCAGCTGTCTGCCCTGCCCCCCTCACAATTCCAAATTTATAGGAAAGAGAACATGTCAGTTGAGTTAGATCAGAGACCCTGGTGAAGCTGCATTACCTGGGAGCCCTGACATTACTATTTTATAATATTTCCTTCTTGAAGGAAGCAGATGGAATGGATAGACCTGGACCTTTTGTCTACTTTTCTTCAGTAAGGCAAACCTAAGGCTTCCTGCTCCATCCCAGAAACAGGCCACAAATCTGAGAAAACCATGTAACATAGGTAGACTTTCCACTAAAAGCCCTTGTTTACATTCTGTTTCCCTGCTATTTATGTCTCTAGAAATTAGGGAGGTGCTTATGCTTTTTTTCTTGTCCCAAATAAGGTAAAAAATTATGATTGATGTCATCAAGTGTTTACAGTTTACGTCATGATTGAAAACCAGAATAACACCAAATACAAGGAAACAAATAGAGCGGCAACATACAACCGCCAGTAGCATCCATGGTATCTCCTCCCTCTTGACTGTTGAAATGGTTTGCACAGAGAAAGTAGCAGAGATTCTGCTTCTTTAGGGACGTTTCTTTGGTCTTCAGGGGCAACATACCAGCTTGGGCTGCAAAAGAACCTAACCAGGGTAGGGCACCAAGTAACTACTGGGAAGCCCCTGTAAAAGCATTGGAAGGAACTAAAGGGAGAATGAAATTGTTTCCCAGCCTATCTCATGCTGTTCTGCAATTTTTGTTTTGTTGTGATGAATTAAAATTGTCCAGAGAGCATAGAATCCCTAATTTTGGCATATCCTAGGGCCTGAAGGCATTTCACAATCTAGCATTTATTTATCACTTTAATTCTTGGCTTCCTAAGCTGACTGCGATCCGAGCTTATCATTTTCAATGTTCCTTGGCTATGTTATCCTCTGTTGCCTTCTGTCAGTGGCTGTTAACGTTGAGCTTCTAGTTTTTTGAAATGCACTGTCTTCCCGTTCATTTGCCCTTCCTGTATCCCTGACCTTTGATTCTGATTTCATCCATGTGACTTGTTTCCGTCAATGGGATGTTAGCAGATGTGCCTCTAGCAGAGGCTTGAGAAAGAACTTGTTCATTTCCATTATGGCCTGTGTCTCTGCTGTCACCATGAGTGGGTGCCCAGGCTACCCTGCCTGAGAATGAGAGAGAGGTGGAGTAGGGCTGAGTTGTTCCCATTGAACCAGGTAAGGACAGTCTAGATGGACAAACTGAGCAATGCTTTACCTTCCGATCCATTGTCAAATTCTGGTTTATATATCCCATGTGTGAAAAAATGTGAAGCTGAAAGACTCAATCCATCAAGGTGGATCTCAGGTAGCTAAACTGGGTCTAAATTTTATATAAAGTCAAGAGCCCATTTGCTGCCTAGAGATGACACCAATTCTGAGTTCCCTGAAAATCCACACCTCTTTTCAATTTCAGGACTTCCTGAGCTTACCTGAATCACCCAACCAATCAACCTACCACGCTTCAGCTGTATTAATCAATCAGAATTCAGATGTGTCAACGAATTAGGACTCAGCTATAGCAACCAGTCAGGCCTCAGCTGCATTGACCAATCAGAATCTTTGATTTGCATGAACAAACCCAGTTGGGAACTGGGCAGGAAATTTTGCTATAAAACTCTGATCCTCCCCTTGTATTCTGGAATGTACTTTCCTTTTATACAGAAGGCTGTATGTCCCCTGAATTGTAAACTGTTCACTGAAATAAAGTCTTCCCTTCAAATTCCTTTGCAGATAACTTTTGTTCACATGGGTCATCCTCAAGTTTGCTCCCTTGTGTCTACCTCCGTGGTTACCACCCTGGCACCTATACCATATTTAACCTGGATTTCTGTACTGACCCCTTTGATGATGGGGCTCCTGCTTTCCCTCACACTTACCTGCATGCCTTTTCCTGCTAAGCAATCCTGGGGGAACGGTGTTTAAAGGCATAAACCAGATGGTGTCAGTCCCTTGGATAAATCCTTTGCTGGGTTCTCCTTGTTCTTAGAATAAAATCCAGTGGTTCACAATTGACAGTTGCCCAGGCCCGTGTGCTGTGCTCCCTCACTTAAACTTACAACACAGCCCCCATCGCTTCCTAGGCTCCCATTCCCTGGCCTGCTCTTTATTTCTTTGAATGAGAGGTTCAGTTCTATCTTTGAGGCTTTGCCTGTGCTTCATCGTCTTCTTGGAACCCCCTTTCCCCAACATTGCTAATCACCGTGTGATTTTGTTCCTTCAGTCTCTGCTTAAACGTGACATCTCCATGGTGTCACAAAATTCTAACTTGCCCTCATTTTCACATCACCTTTGTCCCCCATCTAATTGATCTGCCAAGTTGCAGTCGTACTGTCTGGATGATTTTTTTCTGTAACATTAATCACGATCTGCAGATCCTATTATTTATTTCTTCCTTGTGACTGCCTTCCTAGTTAGGATGTAGGTTTCTCTTGGACAGGCTTGTGATTTTGTTATGTTCACTGATTATTTCCAGCACCCCACGCAGAGCTCAACAGAGAGTCAGTGATCTGTGGATATGTGCATGTGTGAGGTTAAAAGTCAAGGGCGCTCCTAGACACAAACGCACACGCATGTAATATACATGTGATAAGTATTATGTGGTTATATTAATGATTCTCTCATTACTTAACATTCATATATGTGTATATGTGGAACACACGTATGTAGTGCCTGTGTATAATGTACATATATAATGAATCCTTATTTAAAAAAAATTTTGTGAGTCTTTCACTTTTAACATAATGTACACATATAAATATAAACAACTTAGTCTTCAGAATCCTACATAATATAGAAATTGAGCATCTTTTTAAAATAGCAGATGTAAGGTTGCCTAGTATTCCTTTGTACGGATGTGTCATAATTTATTTAGCCAATGTGTTCTGCTATTAAGGTTATTCCTGGTTAGTGATGAGGAGACAGAGGCTGAGGGATATAAATAGCTTGCTCAAGCCAGCCAATGTGAGACTCGGGGCTGAGTCCCAGCAATGGGGTAGGGCAGGTAGAGGCCTAACTTCGCACTCCCATGACATGTACCTGATAGGAGACGTGTTTGTCAGGGTAGATTCAGTTTTAGTTTGCATTTTTTTTTTAAATCTGTGGTTTCCTGTTATCTGTCCTCTCTCTCCAATCAACCCATCTCTCCATAAGTTGAATGAGATAATATATGTCAATGGTTTTCAGATATTCGTGCGCATAAAATTACCCAGAGGTTTTGTTAAAATTCATATTATTTGGCCCCACTCCAAAGATTCTCATTTAGCAGATCTGGGGTGGAGGCTGGAATTCCACATTTCTTTCTTTTTTTGTTTTTGCAGTTTTTGGCCAGGGCTGGTTTTGAACCCACTGCCTCTGGTACATGGGGCCGGGGACCTACTCCTTTGAGCCACAGGCACCACCTGAATTCCACATTTCTAATAAGTGGATACTACCACACCATGGGTATCTGAAGTGTTCTGTAAACTCTATAATGCTCTGTAAACTCTAAAGCTCACAAAAAATCATGAGGATGTGGGCTTTAAGCCTGCATTGAGCACCTGCTGAATGCCAGCTATGGTGACAGGCATTATGGGAAAATAAACACAAGGTGAGGCTACATCCATGAAGACTTGAGAATTTAGTTGGCAAAAAACAAAATATGTAATGAAAACAAGTTTTCAGTGCAAGCAAGAGTGATCTCAGTGCCAAAGGTATAGTCTTTAATTAGAAACCCATTCTGGGGAAATAAACCTTCTACTTAATGCAGACCGTCACATGTTTGATATCTACTTGTTGGATATCAATTTTATTGAGACATTCAGGTCAGCATGTGCAGAATTAGCATTGTCCCAGGACTTGCTGATGGCCGGTTTGGGCCTCTGCTTGCTGACCTCTCAGCTGAGTGTCTCAGAAGCTGTATCACCAGACATGAGAGCTGTCTTAGGTCAAGTACCCTAGAGCAGATCTTGAGATCAGGATTCTGGCGCAAGTGATTTATTTAGGAAATGCTCCCAGAAGACATCTGAAATGGTGCAGAAGCACAGCAGGGCAGGGCCGAGCACGGACATGAGAACGAAAAGGATGTGGTCTCAGCTGCAGCTTTAGGCTGACCGCACAGAGACCTCTGGAGCATAAGCGGCACCCAGAGCTGACCCCCCTGGAGCCAGGGGGCTAGCTGGTCCTTAGCACTGCAGTATCAGTAAGTCTCTGCCAGGGCACTGCCCTAGGGTAGCATCATTTCTGGGGCGATGTGGCCTCCATTGGTGTAGGTGCCTTCATGAGGACCCTGTAGGCCAAGCCCTCTTGCACCCCCTGTGTCACTAGACTCCTGACTTTCCCTCATTTTTAGCCCAATTCTCACAGTCTTTGTAAAGACTTGCCGTTCTTGTTTCTCTTTTATTTGACTACCATGTATGACACACGTAGTCCAGGTACTGGCTGTGTACTTGTGACGTCTTTCAGGGCTATAACCTCTGTTCTCAATCTCACAGTAGTATCACTTGATAACAAAATCTGACATAGTGGCTGCAGGGAGTTCCCTGACACTCTTCCTCCAAGATTTAATGGCCTTCCTCTCATCTAGCCCTCTCTTACCCCACTCCCCACTGCAACCAGGGGACTCTGGAGTAAAAAAATTCTTTAAGGGTGCTGCATTGTCCTCTGGGTGAAGACCAAATTCCCTTTCCTGATCTGTAAGATACACATGCTCTTATACCTGCCTGCCTTCTCTCTCACCTCCACTTGAGCTTGAGGAGGGTGAGATGTCCACTCACCATCATGTCTGCACATCTGTGTCTTAGCTTGTTCTGGTAGGCTGAATAGCGGCCACTGAAAGACAGGGAACTGCTAATGTTACCTTGTAAGGAAAAGGGAGGTTTGAAGACGTAATTGTTAGTAGTGTTGAGATGGAGGGATTATCTTGGATTATCTGGATCCTACATGCAATCACAATGTCATCAGAAGACAGAGAGTTGACACTCAGAGAGGGTGACATGAAGAAAGAGGCAAAGGTTGGAACCATTTGCACAAGGCCAGATGTGCTGGTGGCCATCAGAAGACGGAAGAGGCAAGACTGGATTCTCCCTAGAGCCTGCTCAGGAAGCGTGGGTTTGTCAACACCTTAATTTCAGACACTGACAGGATCAGTTTCTCGTGTTGTGGTTTGTTATAGCAGTCATAGGAAACTAATACAGTTGTCATATCATCTCTTCCTGGAATTATCCAGGGCCCTCCCCTCCCCCACAACATGTTCTTTGTTAGGGTAGGTCCTATCTCTGCAGCTCAAATGCCACCTCCTCCCGGTAGCCTCCCAGATTTCTCTCCCACCACCTCCAGGCTCCAGTCTGAGTGGACAGCTCTCTTCTGTCTCCTATAATTTCTTGAGTAGTCCCGTGTCACTGCTTTTGCCCCATTCTTTTGTATCTGATCTTCCTAGGTCAAAATCCCTGTTAAATTCTAGATCCCCAAGTGCTTTATTCATTTTTGTATCTCCTGGGCCTGGTACAGTGCTGGACTTTTCAGTAAATGGTGGTTTCCTGCCATGATGGGGAAGTAGGCCCTGTGGTCCAGTGACTGAAGGGGAGATTCAGGGACCCGCAAGGTCTTTCATCCCTGGCCCCAAATCACTGTATATGGGTGAGTGGCAGCTGCCCTGGCTGAGCCAGCCAGGTGCAGGCTTCTCCCCAGCTGTTAAGACCTCCACTCATCCTGTTCCAGAGCTTCCTGGGAACTGAGGCCTGGGGTGCCCCCTGCAGCTTCATGTCTGCAGAGCCGATGTTTATTTTCTGCTTAGCGCTTTTTATATTCTCCCTCTCTCTGCTCTTCTCCTGCCTCCCAAATAACACTGACTCACAACTGCAAAAGCTGCTCCCTTTTGTCATTATTTTTAGGAACCCTGATTGGCCTCATTAGTGCCTTGGGGCTAGACCAGGACTATGTCCGCAGGACACAAATTTAGTGACATTTCCATAAACTGGGGGTCACTAGGTGCTCTGATGAGGTAGCATCTGAACAATGGAATTTGAAAGTTAGGGCCTGAGCTTCAGCCAAAGGGATGATCTTGAGTCTTTTCAATTCTTCCTCTATAAATTAGCTTCTCAACTTAGAAGTCCTTGCCAACATTGGCAGTCAAATCTGGCACACATTCCCTTCTATAATAAAACCTGACATGGAGGTTTTTATTAACCTCAAATGAAGGTAGATGATTGTTTCCTTTTGTTTGTTTTAACACTAGGTGGTGAGGCTCCAAGGCAGGGGTGGTGGTGGTATGTTTTTTACCCTTTGTAACTGTTAAGGAGCTACTGTTATGATTATGAAATCTGGGCTTTTGGGGGGAGGGTTTAATAACATCGTCACAAAGTGGCTGAGTTTGTTATCTATCGTTATATAACAAATTATCCCCAAATGTGGCAGCTAAAACAACAAACATTTATCAGCTCATAAAATTTCTGAGATCCAGGGAGAAGGAGCAGCATAATAGGTGGTTCTGGCTCAGGTCTCTTGTGAGGTTGCAGTCAAGATATTTGTTTGGGCTATAGTCTTCAGAGGGTCTGGAGGACCTGCTTCCTAGAAGGTTCATTCACAGGGTTGGTGGCTGGAGGCCTCAGTTCCTTGTTACACAGACCTTGCTATAGGGCTGCTTAAACACTCATATAACAGGGACGCTGGCTGCTCCCAGTGCAAATGACCTAGGGAAAGAAAGAAGGAAGCCAAGAGGTCTTTGATAACCTAGTTCAGAAATTACACATGGTTACTTCTGCCTTCTTTCAGTCCAGTGGTTCTCAACCTTCCTAATGCTGCGATGTATTTTCATTGTTACAAAGGGGTCACGGCCCACAGGTTGAGAATCTGGCCCATAGAAGTGAATCATTCAGCCCCTACTAGGGTAAGAGAATTAGGCTTCACCTTTTCAAGGGAGTATCCAAAGATTTGTGGCTGTATTTTACACTACCAGAGTAGTTTCCTTTAACATAGCTCCAGATTAGGAAACAAGACATTGCCACTCTGTGGCATTGGAATGTTCTGCTGGGAGGCTGCAAGAAATATGGCATGCTCACTGAAATAATAATAATAAAAAAATACTTGTGAAGATAGATGAGAGAAAATTCTGTTCTCTTAGGTATGAAAGGGGGAAGAATTTGGAAAATGTGGGGAATATGATTGGCTTTTAGTATTTTCTCTTTAATATTATATACAAAGTTAACTAGCTGCCTCACTCATTGTGCTCTTTGCTTCAATAATTAAACACTAGATACTATGATGAATGAACAAAAAAATCCCTACCTTTAAGGATGAAAAGGAAAAGGGCTAACTTAACTAATCTGCCCAAACCCAGCCCAAACTAGACAGAACCTCAGCTGACCCATAGAAGCTGAGAGATTCCAACAGAGACCAACAGAATCATCGCCCAGCTCAGCGCAGCTCATATCTCCTGAATCCGGCAGAAGTCAGACATTAACCTTTATCATCACAGGCCTCTGATTGCATGATTACAGAGTTGTGAAAGAGGCAAACATAAAGGCAAATTTTTCAAAGCAAAAATATGATAAATACCATATTTGAAGACTGTACAGAGTGCTCCGAGAAGAGTGAGATGGGAGTGTTTAGATCTGCTTTCGGTTGATTAGGGAAATTGAAGACTTTAGTTGGTGCTGGAATGAAGTCCTAAGGATGAACAAGTATTTGCTAGGGTGGGGTGAGAGTAATGGATCCTTTCCAGATAACATCAAGTATCTTGCAATAATCCAGAGAGCAGTAGTAATGGATGGATCCTAATTGTTGGCAGCCACTTCACATTCTGCTAAAGTCTGCACTTCATTTTAAAGGTCACTACAGTGTTTCCCTGAAAATAAGACCTACCCCCAAAATAAGCCCTAGTAGGATTTCTATGCATTTGTTAAAATATAAGCCCTACCCCCATAATAAGACCTAGTAGGATTTCTATGCATTTGTTAAATATAAGCCCTACCCCCATGCATATCAGCACAGAGAGAAGACATCCCCTGAAAATAAGCCCTAGTGTGTCTTCTTGAGAAAAAAAAAATATAAGACAGTGTCTTATTTGGGGGAAACATGGTATTGGACTAAAGAGGCCTAACATTATCAGACTGATGGTTTACTAACCTCACTCTGGGAGTGGCATAAGGGAGCGGGAGGCTAGACCCAGGCAGAAAGTGGGGAGGCCCATCCTCAGTCTGTGTTCTTCCAGATATGGCCATAGGAAGGGAGGGGGCAGAGAAAGAGATATTCTGGGGTGATGTAGACAAGAGTTGGTGACTGATTTAATAAGGGGGTGGTACCTGGCTTCAGTCTCGAGGCAGAAAAGTTTACAAGGGGGTGGTGG
Organism: Otolemur garnettii; assembly: GCF_000181295.1. Classification (NCBI taxonomy): domain Eukaryota; kingdom Metazoa; phylum Chordata; class Mammalia; order Primates; family Galagidae; genus Otolemur; species Otolemur garnettii. The sequence goes on from NW_003852420.1 coordinate 5,736,304, forward strand.
TGAGCATTTCACTGTGGTTCATGATCAGTTTGAAGTGCCCGTGGGTGAGCTGGAAGGAGGTGTTTAGTAGGCAGGGAAAGATGTGGTTTGGGGCCTCAGAAGAGGAGCCTGCAGCAAACGTCTGGTTCAGGACCTCATCTGCATGGAGACTGTGGCTGAAGCTATTATCAGCAAGGACCCAATTTAGTATCTTAGGGAAATGCTGACACATAAAAGATGGGCAGAGGAAGAGAAACAGAAGGAGACTGAGCAAGAGCAGCCAGAGGAGACCCAGGGGAAAGTGGTTTTGCAAAAAACAAAGAAGTAGTTTTTAAGTTGGAGGTTAACAATATCAAATGTCCCAGAGAGGCAAGAGTAGCTGAGGTTTGAAAGATTTTAAGATTGAATCTTAAGAAAGCTTTTTGAAAGGTTGTTTTTTGTCTAGAAACTAAGATGAGTTTCATGGTGACCTGAGCAAGGGTTTTGCCAAAGGTCAAGATGGATGAGAGATATACTGCAGAGAGTGAAAGAAGGATCAGGAGAAAAACAGCAGTGGTTCTCAACTGCTTGTAGTAAAACTATCCATCATGTCTCGGCTTTAGTCTGACTTTAGCCGTGGATGGATAGACAGGTCTATTTAGGACTCGCTCACTTTGGGCAGGCAGCATCTTGCTTCTGGTGTGAACCTTGGATTTTCCTTTCTGTCCCCAGACTTAACTGATGCCATGGGCACCAATAAGAGCTTGCTTAGCCCAGTGCATACTAGCGCAGAAATGTGGTGGAATTAATAGCTTCACAGGCACACCTTTTGGGTGCAGAACATGACTACAAGAGGGACTCCACCTCACAAATACAAATGTTGTGTTTTGGTTGTTTGTACCCACACATTAACCTGAAATTTAAAAAAAAAAGTTCTGAGAAAAAAATACCTCCAGCAGCAACCTTTCCCCTTTCGTGATGAAAGTCAGGGAATATCTTTTGAGTAGGGACTTCTGAGAGGCACTCTGAAACTTCTCAGAGGTCCTATGAAACTGAGCCTCATTGCCCTGAGTGGTGACCTTGACAACAATGCTTCTATTGACTTCTATTGACTTTTCTCTTTTACCAGATTCCTCACTCCCTGGTCCTTGGGATCACCACCCAAATAAACCACCTGAATCCAAGTCCATATCTCTGGCTCTGTTTTAGAAATGGCTAAACTAAAAAGCATATGTCTTAGACACCAGAGATTTAAGATGATTATACATTTATCAACTGGCACCTTTCTGATATATGCACTGTCCCTACTATGGCTCTTGCAGCTTAGGTGGCCATGTTTTGTGTCATGTGACCTAACACTCCATCATTGGACCAAAGGTGAGCACATGATTGAGCTCAGCCAATCCACACATGGCTTTTCAGCAATCTATGATGTTGCCTGTTGTAAAAAGGGGATTCTTTTTCTTTTGTTGTGGGAATTCATTTCTTTACTTTTAAAAAAATTTTTTGAGACAGAGTCTCACTTTGTTGCCCTTAGTAGCGTGCTCTGGTGTCATAGCTCACAGTAACCTCAAGCTCTTACGCTCAAGTGATCCTCTTACCTCAGTCTCCCAAGTAGCTGGGACTACAGATGCCCACCACAAGGCCTGGCTAGTGTTTTCTATTTTTAGGAGAGATGAGGTCTTTCTGTTACTCATGGTAGTCTCAAACTCCTGACCCCAGTCAATTTACCCTCCTTGGCCTCCCAGGGTACTAGGGGTTACAGGTGTGAGCACCTGCACCAACCTCATGTGGGGATTTGCAGAGGAAGTATCTAGAGAGTGAAAGCGTAAGCAGTAAAAGCAGAAGCCAAAAGGCTGAGATGAAAAGGAGGAATGGAGAAAACGTGGCTGGTTGCCTTTGACAAACATTATGAGGGAGCGCACAGCAGTAAGAGTGAAACACAGTCAGACAGAGTAGAGGGACCATGCAGCCGTAAGTGGAGAGAAGAGGGGACCTTCATTCTCACCATCTTTTTTTTTGCAGTTTTTTGAACCCACCACCTCCAGTATATGGTCCACAGGTACCACCTGGGACCTTTATTCTCTATGGCTCTCTAATTTTAATTCTTTTGTGTTACTCTTTACCACAAGCCCCATCTTGCCTGAGGTACCTTTAGTGAGACTGTTTTCTTTAATCACACAACCGCCTCAGCACAGCATGACCATAGGAAAAAGCCTGCGGAGAGAAAGTAGGTTGGTTGCCATTACTCACTCCTCCAAACCCACTTTACCCTTCTCCACCCTGTGCTGGGTCCTAGAAGTACTGACTCGTGTGGACATCATCACTGGCTGCTTCTGCTGGTTTCTAGTGGGGTTTGGCACAAGGGAGCCATCAGGAAGGGAAGAAATCAGGTGTTGGAGGTGAGGGAGCCTATGGTATTTATTCCCAGCTTTCTCCCTACCACGTTGCCATAAGTTGGTTCCATTTCTCCCCCAATGGCCACAGCTGCAGCCAGACAGAGTCCACCTCTTCTACGTTCATGGAACTGCTTCTTTCCCGTGCCTCTTTGGGACTAGGGATAGGAAGGGTCTATACCAGTCCCAGAGGACCATACTCTCCTTGATGTCCCTAATCTGCCCCCACCTTTACAAATAGTCTCTTTATTACATTCTTCTTACACTCCTCAGTCCCTCCGGAGCCTGACTGATGTAGGGAGGCAGTGAACATAGATGGGAAGGGACATTTGGAAACTGATGAGACAGGAAATGAAAATGATTTGCACTTGATAATTGCAGACTATGGTGTTGAATTATACAAGAAGCATTTTCCACTTTGGTGTGGAATTGTGTCACTTATGTACCTGTTGATAACTTCATTTCCCCCTCCCCTTCAAATACAAAATAAAGTTGTGCTGAGAGAGGAAAAGAAAAGGGTAGAGTGTGTGTGGGGGGTTCCTTTGTATTGGGAAGGCCCCGGGAATTGAAGGGAGACTCAAAGTTGGGGGCTTTGTTTTCATTTTTGTAACTATTTAAATGTTTTTCATTGAGCTATAAAATATACACAGAAAAGTATAAACATATCAGTGAATTTTCACTGACTGAACACAGCCATGTAGCCAACATCTGTATCAAGAACAGAATATGCCAGCACCCCAGAAGTTTCTCTTGTGTCTTTTGTCACTATCTGTTCACCCCCAATGGTTACTACTTTTCTAATTTCTGATATTATAAATGAATCTTTTATCCTGTTCTTAAACTTTCTATACAAGGACTCTATACAAGGACTTTCTTGTATTTGGTTTCTTTCATTCTGTGTTGTGCTAATAAGATTTATGTATGTTGGTTCAGCATATAATTGCAGGTTGCTCATTCCCATGGATACAGTATCCTATGTTTAAACAGCCATAATTAAAAAAAACCAGCTATGATTAATTTCTCCATTGTAGTGTTGATAGGCATGTGGATAATTTTCAGTCTGGGATATGAACATTCTAGTATATGTCTTTTGGTGAACAAAAGTGTACCCAGTAGACCCCTGAACAACACACGTTTCAATGATGAGGATCCAACTATCTGTGGATTTTTTCCAACCAAACAGAGATTGAAAATACAGTATTTATGTGATTTGAAACCTGTGTATAAGGAGGGTGGGCCTCTGTGTATGCACGACTGGCCGTGGGACTTGAATATGTAAGGATCTGGGTAGAAGCAGGGGTCCTGGAACCAATCTTCTGCATATACTGAGGGACATCTGTGTTTCTTTCTGTAGAGCTTAGGACTGGAACTGCTGAGTCACAGTTTATGCTTGAATTCAGGGTTAGGGTTTACTGTCAGTGTTCTGAGGTAGTTACACCAATTATACTGCCACCTGCTGGTCAGGAGAGCTTCTGTGGGACCACATGTTTTTAATGGCACCAGTCCAGGATTCTCCCATGTTCCCAAGGACCCTAGGCATAAAGGGGAATTAGGTAGAGAATGGTATTGAGCCAGAGTCTGGGGTTCACAGTCCGGGAATGAAGGAAGAAAACTGAATATGCTGACAAGGAGTGGAGTGTGTCATACTGTGGGGCTCTTGGTGGGATTGGCAAGATGGACTTGAAAGAAAATTTAGAAGAAGGTCCTAGAAGTTTAGGCGCATTTGAAGGGCAAGTGTAGAGATATAAGAACATAAGGAAGTGGAGATATGAACATTTTGGTCAAAGAACGACATATGTGGAATTTAAGATCTCTGAACTTTGGAGAAATGTTGGGTGAGTTGAGACCCAGAATGAGAGTGGCTGTGTGGTGCAGGAAGAGGTAGGCATGGTCTTTGTGATGACGGCTGTGAGGATAAAGGAAGAGAGGGGACTAAGAAACAGTTTATTTCAGGAAGATGAACTGGATGTAGCCTAGAAGTGGCACTGTGAACTGAATCCCTAACCAGCCCCTCTCCTCCCCTTCCCGTACTATTATTTAAAAGTTCCTTTTTATATTTTTTGCTTGTTCCTTTTTAACTAGTGATGTCAATTCTTCACCATTTTCTTCTGTGTCATCATTTTGCCAGAATTGTTTAACCCTATTTTCTTTGTCTTAATCCTTTCCTTGTCTTTTTTATGCTAAATTTTCTGGCCCATCACCTCTGAGTCTTCAGGATTCAAAAACACAAAAATAAAAAGAAACCCAAAAAACATCTTACCTATTACTTTTCTCTGTCATTTCAAACCTTCGGTCCACTATTGATATTTAGCAATTTCTTTCTTTTCTTTTCTTCTCTCTCTCTCTCTCTCCCTTCCCTTCCCTAATCCTTTCCCTCCCTCCCTCCCTTCCTTCCTTCCTTCTTTCCTTCCTTCCTTTCCCTCCCTCTCTCCCTCCTTTCTTTCTTTCTTTTCTTTTCTTTTTGCACTTGCTTTTTGGCAGTGGTAGCTCTTTTTAACAATATCACAGAAGAAATCCTGTATGTGGAACTGGGAAATACAGTGTGAGGGGAACTGCTAGGGTTGAGCAGGACGCACCTTGAACAACCCAATGTGGAACTCTGGGCAGGGCCAGTAGATGCTTCTTGCACATATTTTCTTGTCTCTGTCTCTTATTCTACCCACAGCAGTGGCAACCATTTTCATGCAGAATTTAGTCTTGTGGAACTACAAGTTGACCGTGTCTGCCTCAACCCTACCTTGAAATTTCTCTGGTCCTCCTGTGTCAGACATCCTTGCAAAGGACCCCTCGGTCTTCCTTCACACAACCCAGAATTTAACACCCTGTCCAGGCAGTCCTTGACCAGAAGGAGCTGGGAGCTGGATGGCAAATGCTCCTCCCTCTTTTGCCCCTGACAGATGGTCCTATTATGCATTTCATAGGTTTAGCTTTCCCTGGGATCAAACTGCAAGTACATGCTTGGATCATTTCATAGGTCCATGTTACTAGTTAACTCCATGGTGCATGTACACCTTGGCTGTCCAGTGAACTGTCTCTTACTAATTCACTCTCACACCCCTCATTCCTGCTCCCTGGAATCCCATGCCCAGATAAACTACTGAGACTTATGCCTTTATCTCAGGCTTTGCTTTTGGGGGAACAAGCCTGTAACATCCCAACTTGGGAAAAGCATTTTGAACGTACTCTAAAGCTGCTTCTCGGTTAAAAATCATTGCTCTGGAATAACATTATATTGGGATAGTTGGAAAGCCTATCTCCACCAAAGAACTCTAGATCACCCCCAGTGCTGATCAGGCTATTTGCATTGAAGGTACATAAGCAAAAGTTCTGAGGGTAGAAATATAAACCAGGCATTGTTCTGTTCAAGTCAATAGGCATGGAAAACAGTGTGGATTTTTAGCAGAGTGGTGTAAAAGCTCTAGTCTAGCCCCTTGGGGACTCCATTTGGCCTGGTTTGGAGCTAGGCCTTTAAAAACAAATGAGAGTACAGATTTAGGTCTCTAGGGCTTTCTATCTCCCAGTCTGAAAGTTTAAAAACGCACACCATTAGCACTTGCCTCATCTTTCCTAAACTGGCGGTTGTCACGGTTCCTTTAAAGAAGTAAGACAGTGCCTCCAAAGGCAGCAGCCACCTCCCACACCCCCACGCCCCCGACACCCAGGATATAGCTTGTGTATACTTAAGCTGTCTCTGACACACATAATTTCTTTTTCATCCCTGAGTCATCAGTCTTTTTTGTCCCCTTAGTAAAGAAAACACTATGTTTCTGTACAGGAAAGATTGGGAGGAAAGAAAAAATAAAAGAAAGTCTCCCCCCCAATAAATTTCAGTATAAATTCCCACAAAACAGCAACAAATAAAAAGCAGGAGGGGAAAAAACACAGCAGTTTCTAGAATAAGGGCATTTGTCAAGTGTTAGTTGACAGTCCACTTCTATTTGTATATTTTAAAATGTTTCCTTTCTAGTTCTGGGTGTTTAAGGGGTAAGGATGATGACTGAAATTCTATTGCTTTGAATAAGAGGGATTAGTCTCATTTCAGGATTAAGGTCATTCTTCTCAACAGGCTGCCACATCCTGTCACCAACCATCCTCAGCTCTGAAATCACTCTGCCCATCCGTCCAAATCCTCCCTGTGCTGCTGGCTCTGCGAGCTCTGTGATTTTTGTTTTGATATTACTAAATGGTAAAAACACTAGGATGTATCCACTCTAGGGCACAAAATGTGTCCAATAGTAGGATGACACACAGAGCTCACCCCAAGTTTTCATTGCCATGAGACTCCAGAGACACAGAGGGGAGAATTCCATATGGCTTGAGGTTTGGTGGGTTGACTGAGGAGATGGCCCTTCATTGCACACTAACCATATGCACACCCTTTGCAATATGACTTTGGAACTTCCCAATAAGGGGTTGAATGTATTTCCCTGTCTCTTGGCTCTGGGCTGGTCTTGTGACCTGTTTGGGCCAATAGGATGTGGCAGAGGTGAGGCGGCGCGTGGGCCACAGGAGGACTTGTGTGCCTCCCTGTCTCTCTCGTGGGCGGCTCCTGACTTTGCGATGACAGCATGCCCTGCTTCCCTGCTGAAGAACAAGAGACCACACAGAGGAGAGGTGAGGGGCCTCAGCCAACAGCTGTCAGCTCCCAGAGGCTGAGCTGCTTGGCAGCCGATGTTGACTGCAGTCCCGTGAGGAGCCCAGCCAAGACAAGAAAACTGCCAGCCCAGCTGAGCCCGATGTGCCAGACTGCAGAACTGAGAGCTAAATATTTGTTGTTTTCAAACACTGTGTTTTGGGGCCGTTTGTTACAGAGCAATATGGCCTCCACTGTATTCCTTGGGTCCTTTGCCTGGTTTCCCTTATTATCATTAATAGCAAAAATAGTAAGAATCATTAGTGGTAAAAATAATAAAAACAGGTAATGTGAGGATAGAACTGCAGAGTGTACCACTCACTTGGTCTCACAGTATCTAAGGAATTAGCCCTATTTTTGAACATGAACTATGGAGAAAGCAATATCCATACCCTTGACTTTTACAACTTTTGGGTAAAGGTCAGAGACACTATCTGAGTTTTAGTGGTGAAAAATTTTGCACACCCAGCACTTAGGAACATAGAGATACTTAGTTTAATGGTAGGTCTGACAAAGGTGTGAAACATCTGTGATGTGAAAATTCCTTAAACCTAAAATGAAGTCCAGTGTGGACTCTAGATGATGTTCCTAAGACAGGGAGCAAGGCCTGTCTCTGTGCCTGAAGGTGTGGCTTCTGTTTTCTTTCACTGTAATTGTCATCTCGGTGGCATATAAGATTTATAAGGCATTTTAAGGAACGTTATCCCAGTTGATCTTCCCAACCAGCCTGTGAAACAGGTAGGGCAAGCATCATTATATACATTTGGCTTTTTCTTTTTCTTTTTTTTTTTTCTGTTTTTTTGAGACAGGATCTTGTTCTGTTACCCTAGGCTAAAGTGCAGTGGTGTGATCATAGCTCACTGCAGCCTCAAAATCAAAATTCTGGGCTCAAGCAATCTTCCCATCTCAGCTTCCTGAGCAGCTGGAACTATAGGTAAGCATTACCATGCCTGGATAGCCTTTTTCTTTAGAGATGGGGTCTTGCTATATTGCCCAGGCTGATCTCAAATTCCTGGCCTTAAGTGAGCCTCCTGCCTCAGCCTGTCAAAGTGCTGCATGAGCACTACACTTGGCTCCATTTTGCATATTCAAAGGCTCAGGGAAGTCTTAAGACTCCTGGTTGAATTCTTTTTCATAGCATCTCCATGCTGCTCTTTAGTTTATAATTTTGTGGGCAGCAGCAGATTGCCTTTTACTATAAACTTTTGTTTTGTCAACCCTTGTTTGGGGAGGGTATGGTGGTACATGATGGAAAAAGCTAAATTTCAGAAATCAAGGGGAGTAGTTGGTATTACTTCATATGTGGCTTCTTGCTCACCACCGAGGAATGCTGGTTTTTAGACACAGGCAGGAAGAAGGCGTTAAGGGACATTTAACTGAAGAAGGAGGATCTGGAGAATGCTGGGCAGTAGGTGGAAGGCGGCACATTTCTCTGTGAGCAGTGTTTGGGGAGCTGTTCAGGAGTTGGCGTGAATCTCATGAGGATGCCGTCCTAGGGAGGGCTCTCCAAGCAGACCCTGAGACAAGAATTTTGGGGCAATTGGGTTCTTTAAGGAGAGACTCAAAGAAACACAAGTAGGAAGCTGGGAAAGAGACTGAAAGCAGTCAGTAAGTGAGTACAAATGGAGAGTAATACAGCTGGGGACCCCTGGGACCTGGGATCAACACAGACCACACTGCAGAGTTATCCCAAACTGGGGTCCAGGAAGCCAAGGTTTCGCTCTCCATCCATGTCTGCTTTTGGTTGGCTGTGTCCAAGGGCATCAAAACTTTAGCATTTCCTACTCTCCCTGCTTCATGGCAGAGAATTGCAGGTTCTTCACTGCAAACAGCTTTTTGTGAGTAGAGATGAGTGCTCAGAGGAGGGGGCAAGGCACCAGCCGCATCTGTTAGGAGGATTACAAGCCAAATTTTTCTCATTTCTATGTAGAAAGAGGATCATACACTCAAGGCAGAGAACCCTCTGAACAGTGTGATCCTGCACTGTGATATAGCAAGACGTGACGGGAGCTAAGGATTGGGCAGTGCTCTTTTCTTTCTTTCTTTCTTTTTTATTTTTTTTGAGACAGAATCTCACTTTGTCACCCTTGGTAGAATGCTGTGGCATCACAGTCAACGTCAAACTCCTAGGCTTAAGCAAGCCTCTTCCCTCAGCCT
>NW_003852420.1:5745878-5747514 GCF_000181295.1 Otolemur garnettii
AAAAAAAAAAAAAAAAAAAAAAAACCAAGTATGAGCTACTGATGCCAAGCTGTGCTGTGGTCTTGATTTTCACCCTTTGCATATGTTTGTTTCATCGTCTGAACTTGCCTCCTGGCCTACTGGGCCAAGAATTTTCCAAGTTTCTTCTGGAATATGTAGGAAATATTTAGAGCCAGATTTGAGTTCATCACTCCCAGCCCCTGCTTCCCAAATCACTCTGGACATAACATTTTTGTAGTTATTCTCCCACGCCTGGCTGGCTGAATTGAGAGAGGCACATTTCTGGGCCTTTCTGGTGACTTTGGAGTCAAACATTTCTTTAAATCACACCTACATCTTGCTAAAAGAGCTTATTAGTAAACTATCAATTTCCTTATCTGCAAAATGGGGCTAAAAATGGCAATTTCACCAATTTCGCTGAGTTTTTAAGAGATTTTGATGAGTCAAAATAAAGGAAGCACATACAGTGCCCAGCACTTTGATGATTGCAAACATATGGATTTGCCTCTTCATTTCTATTGCAAGCATCAATTTGCTGTTGAATTAGTGTCACAGAGATTGGGGAAAGTTGGTGAAAGTAGAGGTTCAGAGAGGATGTGGAAGAAGGATAGTAGACATTAGAAGTGAGAGTCAGACCCAAGGAAAGGACTCTGTTACCAGAATTTGGGGTCACCCTTCACCCTCTGGTCTTTTGCTGAAGGGTCTTCTGCCAGTGCCTTGGATGAGAGAGGTAGAAGATTTAGCCTTCACTGTGTCCTGGACTGCCCCGATCATTACAGTTCTAATGTACTTCCTGAGGTGGCACATTACCCAGAGCCGACTCATCTCTGGGGAATATGTCTCCTTTCAGCCTGAAGGAGCTGACTGCATAAGAGCTGAGGCTGGACAAATTGAATCATCAAAGAAAATATGCTTTAGAAAGAATCACACAACAGGCCTTAGCACAAAGTGCCTGCACCTCACTTTTCATGTATCCTGTGGGAGGTTAAGTTACCCAGACAATGTGGAAACACTCACTCAATTGCCCGAGAACAGATGGATTTTAGAGCAGAATTTTTACACATGGCCCATATGTTGACCCCTTGGTGGCTCTGACAGAGGGAGTATATTTATTCGCTTTTTCTGTCTTCTTGCTTCCTTTCTCATCCCTTAATTTTAAGGAGTGAAAGTGTTACTGTTGTTCCTTAGAATAACTTCCCTGAGCATCTGTGTATCCCGAGCATCTGTGAAAATGAAACTGTTTTCAGCCTTGGGAAGAGGTGAAAGAACTGAAAATATTTATCAAAAAATGATAAGTTCATCATCCCTGTTCTTGCTTCTTAACTGCTTTTACCAAACATCCCAAGATCCTTTCATGGGTAAAATTGAGAGCCAACCAGAAAAAATTTATCTGTATTGTTGTAGAGAGAGGTAGAGGTTGATGGTGAAGTGATAAATGTGATGGTGGTGTTGGCACAGCAGTAGAGGAGAGGGTGGTGGGGGCAATCGTGGTACAGGTGGGGCTGATAGTAGCAGAGGCAGTGATGCTGGTGATGGAGGTGCTAATGGTGATTGCTAGGGTGGTGGTAACAAATGTGGAGGGTGGAAGTGGTACTCAAGAAGACTTAGTGGTAGGGGCAGGGGAAAAGATGAAGTG
>NW_003852420.1:5748726-5753156 GCF_000181295.1 Otolemur garnettii
GTTGGTGGTGATGGTGGAGGTGATGATGAGGGGGCTGGTGGTGATGGTGGAGGTGATGATGAGGGGGCTGGTGGTGATGGTAGAGGCCATGATAGTGGTAAAAAGGAGCTAGCAAGAGAATAGAACATATGAGATTGGACAATTATGTTCGTGAACTTATCTTAGAACAAACACTACATACCTCATTGCTGAATATCACTATAGTCACTTTCAAAGTACCTGCCTTGGGATGCTATGCACTGACACCAGCACCTAGTTCACCTTTCAAAGCACTTTGTCTATGATGAGTTCACAAATTTAATTGTACAAAGTCAACTCTGGTAGCTTTCCAGAAAAAGAGTTCCAAAATTTCTTTGAAGGGTAGACTAGATGTTGGCATCAGTGCATAGCTTCCCCAGGGCAGTACTTTTGAAGGCGACAGTTGTAATATTCAGCAATGAGGTATGTAGCACTTTTTCTAGAATGAGTTCATGAACTTAATGTCAGACTTCATATGTCCACACAAAAATTGTATGTGAGTGTTCAGAGAAGCATTATTCATAATAGTCAAAAAGTGGAAACAGTTCAAATATTCATAAACAGATGGACAGATAAAACAAAATATGATATATACATACAATGGATATAATTTGGCCATAAAAGGAAGGAAGATTTATGTTAGAATGGCTATTACTAAAAAAGAAAAATAAAAAAGGAAGTATTAATTAAAAAAAAGAATTATTGATACATACACTACCGTGAACTTTGACAATTTTACGCTAACTGGAAGAAGCCAGTTACAAAAGACCACAGATCATATGACTCCATGTCCATGAAATGTTCAGAGTAGGCAAATCACTAGGACAAGCAGGACACTGGTAAACAGGCTGGAGCTCAGGGCTGGGAGAAGTGAGATGAGGGGGCTGCTAATAGGTATGGAGTTTCTTTTTGGAGTGTTAAGATGTTCTAAATTTAGATTGTACAATTCTTTGAATATACAAAAAAATCCTGTTTGAATCATATATGTATTTAACTGGGTAAATTTCATGGTGAATCAATAAAGCTCATTTAAAAGAATGTGGGGGCAGTGGTGGTGGAGGTAATGGAGGGCTCAAATCTGGTTGGTGGGGATTTGGGGGAGAGGAACAGAAATAGGAACTGACTGACACCAGATGTACCTGAATACAAGTAGGGCCAACTCTGAGGATCACAGATTTTGTTTCCCATGGATTTTTTTCTATGTCTGCTAAAAAACTACATTTTCTCCCATAGCCAATGCTGAATTTATACATGAATATTTCTAACAGAGCATGAAAATCAAGCCAAGTTGTCAGTTGCCATTGGAATTATGTTTAAAAGAAAGATCTCTGGTCTTTCCACACACTGTCCTTGGCACACAGAACTGGCTTCTTAGGAGCCAGGGGACAGAGCGGCCAGGCATCTTGTTCTTGGGTGAGCGCAAAATCAGGCGGGTCCACGAAGAAAGTAAAGCAGATATCTGGGGTCTATAATTTTTAATAATTTTAAACTAGCTACAAAATGTCAATCACTTCACAAACCAACAGAGGAGACAGGAGGAATTTAATAGTACATGCTATAATGATATTATCTCACAGTTTATCTATATTTCATTCATTTATATTATTTTTAAAAGGTTTCTTTATCAGCTACTAAACATCTCAGCAATTTGGTGTGCATAGCTCTAGATTAAGCAACAAAGAATTGTACTCATAACAAACCACACAGGAAATGGTGATTAATAAGTCAGCCTCATAAAATTTACATCTCCACAGTTTCACAGCAGGCTTGCTTTCTCCAAAACATAGCCTCCAAAAGCAGCAAACAAAACCTATATTACATCCATTTGACATAGTTTCAGCTAAACATATATTTTGCTGGAAATGATTGAATGGCGAGTGTGTCAAATCCATCTTTTTTTAAACTTCTTTTTTTAAAAAAAGGATGATTATGGTTTAGAAGTCTATATATGACAGAAAGAAAGTGACACTACTGCGGTTTTGCTGGTATAACTTAATCTTGACAGTGTCTCAATACTGAGCATGCTTTGTTGTTCTGTTGTTGTTGCTGTTGTTGTATATGTGTGTGTTTTCTCATCAGTATGCTACTGTCATGGAAAGTTGTTGTTTAAGTAGGAATCTAAAAAAATCTATTTAGTTCTCATGCATAAATGCATAAATCACATCACTTTAGTGCATTGCCTGTTATGTAATTCCACATTGTCTAATCATGAAATCATAAAGACAGGTAACAGCCATGAGGAACCAAAGACAGCACATTTTGAGAGATTCAGAGCCTGACACTCAAAGAAAGGACTGTGGCAGTAGCTCTGTGGAATGTCACAGTTTTACAAGAACAATACTGTGTATTGAAAGAATCAACAGCACATTGAGCATTCCTAAACTGTCATTCAGCAAATGCCACTGGACAGAGGAAAGGAAAAATGAAACTCAAGACATTTTACGTAGGGAGTTGAAGCCACCAAATGACCACTATATACAACCTTCGGAAAGAAAGAGACCCAGAGAGAACAAAAGACACATCGTATTGTCAGGAAGCCAACAAATGACACAGGACAACATTCACGATGAGGTTGGACTGATGTGTGTATATGTGCAGACCTACTAGGTGATACAATGAGAAAAGCATGAAGGAGCGAGCTTGCCCGACAGCATTCGGAAGAGAACCCAGGGTGTGCCCTTAACCACTTCCCAGCATCTTTGTTGCACGTTGGTTAGCCTCATCAATTCTGGTTTTGTTGGAATCAGCCTAGAAAAGGGGGAAAGAAAACTCAGGTTATCTCTTAAAAATCCATTCATCCTTCTGGATACAGGTCAAACGGTTCCTCTTGGGTGAAAACACTTGAAATGTCCACAGTCAGAATTGATTGCCCTTTCTTTTGCGTCCCCAGAACTATTTGCTATGGCTGTACTTGGACATGACCTTAGAAGTTTGATTTCAGTTTTTAACTGTTTTCCTAACCCATGAGGATCCTTTATTTTCCAACCCTAGAGTGACACTTAGTGACTTCTGTCCTAGGCCTTTACATCTGTTGGACTGAGTTGAATTATCACCACTTAGATAGCTGGTTTTAAATCATGGCTAACTTATTACCAGTGTCACATTGAGCAAATTACTTCTTAAGTCCTCAGCTTTGCTGTCTATAACCTGGGGATAATAAAGAATATTTCCAGTAAGCATGAGCATCTACAGCTGAGCCTTGAACAGTATGAGTTTGAACTGCATGGGTCCACTTATATATGGATATTTTTCAATAAATATATGGGAATTTTTTTGGAGATTTGTGATAATTTGAAAGAACTTGGAGATGAATGAGTAGCCTATAAATATTGAAAAAATTAAGAAAAAGTCATGACTGTACAAAATATATGTAGATACTAGTCTATTCCATCATTTGCTAACATAAAAATATATACAGATCTATTATAAAAGAATATAGTAGATATTATTGTGTAAACCTATAGTACAAAATTTGTCAAAACTTATGCATACACACAGATCGTATATGGCACTATTGTAAGTCAAGAGAAATGCAAACAAATTTAAAGATGCAGATTTAAATCATAACGGAAAAAAATTAACTGTTGACCATACTGTCCTAATGTAATAATTTCATAGCCACCTCCTGTCACTATTATGGTGAACTCAATTGTCAAAAGTCCCTTGTCACTTATCATGCCCCCCCCAGAGGTTTGTCTCGCTAGGTCTTGCTCTGTTCTCCTATATTTTTCATTGTGTTTAGTGCAATACCACAAACCTTGAGTAACACTACAGGGCCCAAGCCAGGTGTCACCTGAGTGGTGCTGGAAGTGCTCCCAAGAAGCAGAGAAATGTCATGACATTGCGAGACAAAGTTGAAATGCTTGACGTGTAAGGTCGACTGAGATCTGCAACTGTGGTTGCCTGCCACTTCAGACAGAGGCTTCGTCTTGTAAACAGATGACATAAGCAGGACTAGAGACTTTGCTCACTTTAGTTTCTTGGTTGATTTCTTTACTGCATGGGTTATATTTTGCTGTATATACAGGATGAAACCCAGGGCTGCTACTGGGATAGACCTTTAAGCCTTAGAAAACTAATAATTCCCATCACCACTGAGAGATGAGTCGGCAAGTACAGATGAAGACAGCATCTGTTGAAGCTGTTGTTCTGTCCTCTCCTGACTGGTAATATTCCCCGTTCTTCTACAGCTTGGGAAGAGGGGAAGTGGGCTGCAGGCAGTGTGGGTAAACCCAACCATTTATCTATCAACCAGTATTACTCAATGGTTACTGACTTTGTACCTAGTATTAATCAATGATTACTGTGCTTGGTGTTTCCAATCTCCACCAAGTTGGGTCATCTTAATTCAGTTTGCATTGTGAATTCTCAAGACATGAGAGTTGTCCATATTCAAATAGAAATTTGCAAAG
>NW_003852420.1:5753176-5772338 GCF_000181295.1 Otolemur garnettii
ATATTTCTAGATTATTTGTAACTCTGAATTATCTGGCAATGTTCTCTGCCATCTATTTGGGTACTTGAGAGCTGTCTTTCAAAACAAGCATTTACATAGTAAGATAGAGCATTGATTTTCTTTTGTTTTTGTTTTGAACTATAGACTCCTATTTTTTGACCTTAAGTTCCTTATTTGGAAAATAGATAATCTCTCCAATGTTACTGGACTGTTAAATCCTCCCTTACCAACTACAAATCGTATCAGAAAGAATGACACTTCAGGGCAAAGGGAAATGACAGGCTCAGAGCAATGTGAAATGTTCCTGTCAATTGGATTATGCTAACTATATTTCCAGACCGAACTCTGGGAAAAGCTCAAATGAGAAAATAATCCATTTAAAAATAGATGGCATTTCTGAAAGCAAATATTCTAAGATCTCTTGTATAAGAATGCACTGATGAGCCTCCACGGAGTGGCCCAAGGACATATTTGAAGTAGAGCATGTGGTCACTCTCTGGATATCCTCAAGGGATCTGGGAGGAACTGGAACAGACATGTGTTCCATGGGCATCTGTGACTTCCACCTAAATTCTTTCTGAAGCATATGAAGATTCCAGCCCATACAGTCTCTGACACGAAATGTACCGCATCTTTATTATACAGACGAAGTAGTACTTTCAGAAAAAGAATCCTGAATCTCCTTTTAGATGTCTTCCTGGTATTTGGAGAATGCTTGTGTGTTCACCCTACTTACATGCTTTAGGATTTCGTCTATTCCAGTTTTTATGTTTCTATTTAGAGAATCCTAAATTTGTTGGCATAACCAACATATGCTGTACATTTCTGCTTGTGAGGGAGCCAGGATGACCACAGAGAGCAAGTGAGAGATTGGAAAGAGCTGCTCAGCCTGCCTTTCTGAGCCCTCTGGGAATCTCAACTTCAGATCACAGCAAGTAGCTTTGAGGCCCTAGTCCAGACTTCCAGCCTGTTCTGATCTGGGTTTGAACTGTTCTCCTACTTTCCTTCAGGTGGAGCGACCAGGTCACAGAGCTGGTGAACGGCAAAACCGTCTTAGTACCCATAGCCTGGGTTCTCAAACATTGTGTTTCCTCACTGGTGGAAGAATTTAAGAACTGCTGAAGGGTCAGTCCCACTGCATGTTAATGTGTGCCTGATCCTTGCCACTGACCACCTCAAATCAAAGTTGGAACATTTCTAAGTTACATTCTCAGCAACAGCACCCATAAGCCATCTGGCATAAACTTGCCTCCGATTTAATAGTTTTCTGAAATAACTGTATGTTTTTAATCTTAAAGGATTATGTATATGAACATCCGTAAGCAGAAAACAGGTTTTGATATAGGAGAAGTAATTTCTTGACAGTGCATGGAGTTGTACTGAAAATGTCATTGTTTGGCACTTCCAAAACCTCCCTGTCCATCTGAGTGTTGAGGAAAGATCATGACTGATGGACCTGGGGGAAGGTGGCTGTGGGGGTCATGAACGAATACGGGAGAAACATCACACACACTCTTTATCCCGGCAGTGTGATTATAATTACATCTTAGACATGCAGGAAACTTTTCCACACTGTTTCCTGTTATCAGAAATGAAAACTCCCATGAGAAGGTGGTGAAGTCTATTAATAATTGTGCAGCTCATGTAGGGGGAAATTCTGGGTTGAAACAGTCTCTAAATCATGAGCAGATCATGATTTTAAAAAAAGGGCTACAGTGTTGACTGGAATAAACGAATTATTCAAACACAACAGGAACTCTCCTCCACTTCTTAAATGATTCAACACTGCAGGCACAATACAAACTGGAAAAGCTATTTCCTATCCACTTGCCTGGCTTATAGCTATAATATGTCTTTGCCTCTGTAGTATACTGGGCCTAGAATCACAGACTTTCCCTAAAGATAACAACTAGAAATTCTGCAAAATATTAGAATCAAGATGCCACTTGCCTTTCCAGGAACACTTTTATTTATTTATTTACTTTTTGCTTAAAGCCCAGTTCTATCAATAAGAGTTTGACCTTCTATTAGTAAAACCTCTTCTTCGGGAACCCTAATTGGCTTTGATGCATTATCTAGCCGCATCTTCCAGTAAATTGGGTCCATTAATAGAAAATGAATACTTCCTGCTCTCTCCAATCATTTTCCTGTTGGAAGGCAGTTCGGCAATTATTTCTTAGTTTATTTTTCTGGGCCCTAATGGGTTAGGTCAGCTTGTGTTGGCTCCAGTGCTTTTTACACTCTCAGGATTATTCTAAAAATCTATTGACTTCCACAGCTTTAAAAGCTCTATTATATCAAAGGCTTCTTCACAATGATTATGCATGTTATAACTTGCAAAAAGTAAGCAAAGCACAAGCATTTTTCCAACCAACATTGACATTCGTGTGGCTCAATGCTGATCAGGTAGAATACAACACAATCATATATCTTTAACACGGGGCACATACAACACAATAAATAGGGCAAAGTGGTTCTCTAATCTGATGTCTACTCATTCCTTTTTTGAGTCATTGGAGGTTGCTTTTGTATCAAGAAATTACTAGTTAGCCTTATGATTTGAGAAATCTCAAAAGTATCCTTCTGTGCTCACCAAAGTAAAATGAATTAGAAATTCAGGATCTCAGACTAAGAATTTCCCTGTCTCCCGGGGAATAAACATACAAAACAGGGCAGAGTAGGGATTTACAATTACTATTAACCTGTAAAGTGTTTGTCTGTGTCTCCTTTTTGGCATTTAGACACTTTATGACTTTCTAATCAATATTCAATATGCTCCTGATTGTGGAATAACAATTATGCCAGGTTGTTCTCAACCTTTCTAATGCCTCCTAAGGCTGAGACCCTTTTTTTCTTTTTTTCTTTTTTTAGTTTCTGGCCAGGGCTGGGTTTGAACCTGCCACCTCTGGCACATGGGGCTGGCGCCCTTACTCCTTTGAGCCACAGGCACCACCCCACAACCCTTTAATATAGTTCCTCATGTTGTGGTGACCCCCAACCATAAAATTATTTTTGTTGCTACTTCATAACTGTAATTTTGCTACTGTTATGAATCGTAATGTAAATATCTGATATGCAGGATGTATTTTCATTATTACAATGGGGTTGTGACCACGGTGTAGCTGTAGAACCTCAGATTGTGGGTTCTACAATCTCTTTATAACAGCTTTCCAGTGTTTCTTTCTATTCTATTTTCTATTTTTTTTTTTCAGTTTTGGCTGGGGCCAGGCTTGAACCCGCCACCCCCAGTATATGGGGCCGACACCCTACTCCTTGAGCCACAGGCGCCACCCCTATTTTCTAATTTTAAGCCCCCAAATCCACTTCTTATTTTATTCTCTCCAGTCTTCCTTTGGCCCTTGTTGACGCCGGGGGCCTTGGAGCCAAGTCTGGTGTCCTGGTGTGAATTCAGTCTCATCAGATATAAGTTCCCTATTTTGAGGTCTGGGGATGTGAACTGTTGGTACTAGAAATAGAACCTGAATCTTCTTTTTTTTGTTGTTTTTTTTTTTGAGACAGAGCCTCAAGCTGTCACCTTGGGTAGAGTGACATGGCATCACAGCTCACAGTAACCTCCAACTCCTGGGCTTAAGTGATTCTCTTGCCTCAGCCTCCCAAATATCTGGGACTACAGGCGCTCACCATGATGCCCGGCTAGTTTTTGGTTGTAGTTGTCATTGTTGTTTGGTGGGCCTGGGCTGGATTCGAACCCACCAGCTCTGGTGTATGTGGTTGGCACCTTAGACGCTTGAGCTACAGACACCAAGCCGGAACCCGAATCTTCTTGAACTATCATTAAAGCTTTGGCATTATAAAAACAAAGGTCATAATTATTTTCTAGCTAAACTGACCATTCTTTCCCCCATTTTCTGATTCTATTCTTTCACCATCTTCACTTGACAAACAATGAAACATCCTCCGAGACTCACCTGAAGGTCAACTTTTTCTATGATTTTTGTAGCCCCAGCCCCTTGAATTTTTTCTTATTTAAATAAACATTCTTCCCCCTATAGATCTCTTAGTGAGTTATATTTTGTGTGCTAGTAAATTCATCTGCCTCCCGTGCGCTGGGAGCATCTTGGCAGTAGGAATGGTGACTGTCTCATTTGTGTCTATCCCACAGCGTCTCCCACATGGCCTGGTATAGAACAGCCTTCGAGAAACATCTGCTAGATTAAATCCTACCCTCTTATCTTCACTCCAGCTCTGTTTTTTGTTGTTGTTGTTGCAGTTTGGCTAGGGCTGGTTTCAAACTCGCCACCCTCAGTATATGGGGCCGGGGTCCTACTCACTGAGACACAGGCTCCCACTCCAGCTCATTTCTGCCTCTGCTGTCTTGTGGTTTTGTCTTGGAAACTTCAGGGAAACATTTCCAGTAATCAGTGGACCTGAATTCAAGGTCACATTTTGAGGCTCTTGCTGTGCCTTTCACACTTCCTGATGGTCACCTCATGGTCATTTCAGAAGACCTGACAAGCAGTAGCAACTTGCTGACTGCCAGGTGCTTACCTTCTCCATGATCCTGTCGATCTGGCGATTCTGTGTATCGATCTCATTGCCCATATCCAGGGCCATGTGACGGAGGTTCCCAATGATGCCGCTCACCTGCTCCAGATTTTCATCCATTTCATTTTCTCGGGCATCATTTGTTACCCTGGGAGCAAAAGTGCAATTTTTAGAAGACAGAAGGTGGGAATAAAACTTGAATAGCCAGGACCTGATGCTTAGGGGAATTCTGTAGTCTTGTAGTCATCAATTTTCATCTATCTTTAATTTCATCTAATACAAGAACAGATTTTAGCTTTTGAATTCATTTTTTTCAATTGCATTTTGAACCCTTGAATATCTACTTTTACGGAAGGAATAGCAAATGCATTCATTTATCCAGATTGTCCCAGTTTTTATTTTTTAAATAATTTTAGATGGAACGACTCTAGGTCAGAGAATGAAGATGAAACTAGATAGAAGTTGGATTTTTCTTTGTGAAATATCAACCAGAATCTCCAAGACTCAAATTGAGAATTAAAGAAAAAGATTCTGTGCTAAGTCAGAGTCTCTTTGCTCAACTCTTTTCAGGTGTGGGACCAACATCTGTCAGAAGAGTCATGGTCATTACAGTCTACCCCTTAATCCTACTTGTTCCCAAGAACTCCAGAGGGAGTTCCTTGTTCAAGATGATTTTTATTTGCTCATACCTTAATGCCATGGTTTTTTTTTTTTTAGTGGCACTGTGAATGAGTGATTTCAGAGTAGAAAACCATGATAAAAGATTGTTGAAGGGAGGAAGAAGGATTTGGCTCACAAAGTACCTTACCATCTTGTCATTTTTGCATAGTCCAACTTGAAAGTTAAGGATGTATTTTATTGCAAACAGCAGGTACTTTTCCAAAATTTTTCCCAGAACATACGATGATGGGCTAAAAAACATTCAAAGGGGTTAACATCTTCCCCTCATGAAAACCCTCAATGTAGACGGGCCCATCACATTTTTTTCAAAGCAGCCCAGGCCTTTAATGAGAAAATTTTAAAATTAAGGGAGAACTTCCTAGCTTCCTCATGTAGGGAAGAAGGTTATTTAAATGAACATCAACAGCTCAGGTGTATTTCTAGCCCCACGGTTCTCGGCCCTGATTACATATCAGAGTCACCTGAGGCACTTGAATGAGCCACAGATGATTGTGTCCCACTTCACAAGAGATTCTGATTCAATTGGTGGCGACTGGGCCCAAGCACTTGTATTAAAAAAATATATATATACTCAGGAGATTCTAATGTGCAGTTGGGTTTGAGAACTCTGGGTCTGGTTTCCCTGGGAGCAGACAGAGACCTGAGTTCTGAATTGGCTGATGTGTGTAATTTGAGATTTTTTAAATAGATATTTAAG
This sequence comes from Otolemur garnettii, assembly GCF_000181295.1. Taxonomy (NCBI): domain Eukaryota; kingdom Metazoa; phylum Chordata; class Mammalia; order Primates; family Galagidae; genus Otolemur; species Otolemur garnettii. The sequence continues at coordinate 5,759,061 of NW_003852420.1, forward strand.
TTGGTTGTTGCTTCTATATCTCAAAAGAAATGATTAGCGAGAAGCTCATTATTCTCTATTTTCACTGCTGAGTCCATTTTCGGATTTTTCTTGCTCTGTGCCCTGAAGGAGGCTGATCTCCATGACTGTGGCACTCAGCTTCTCCCACCTCTGGCTTATAATGGACTTTTGCTAATGGTGAATGAGAAATTGAAGGGCAGGAAGAGGAAAGGATTAGGATATTTATCTCCATTTTTCACTCCCTGCTAGCTCTGGCAGTGGCTGCATGTCTCTGTCTGGCCCCATGTCCACATTCATAACTATTATTGGATCCCTCCCTTGTCTATTCAGGACTATGGTGATATATTACTGCTGTAGCCAGTCCAAAAGTGCTTTACCATAACTTGTTATTCACCCTACCCACACCTCAAAGAAGAGACTCCAGTCTCTCTCTTTCTCTCTCTCTCTCTTTTTTTTTTTTTTTTTTAACAGAATCTCACCCTGTTGCCCAGGCTAGAGTGCCATGGCTTCAGCCTAGCTTACAGCAACTCCTGGCCTCAAGTGATCCTCTTGCCTCAGCCTCCCAGGTAGCTGGTATTATAGGTACCCACCATAATGCCCCACCAATTTTCCTATTTTTAGTAGAAATGGGGTCTTGCTCTTGCTCTTGCTCAGACTGGTCTCAAACTCCAGAGCACAAGAGATCCTCCCACCTTGGACCCCCAGAGTGCTGGGGTTACAGGCATGAGCCGCTGCACCCGGCCTGTGAACAGTCTCTTTTATAAGCTCTGTTCAATTAAACTCATAGAATGAGATGGCAGTTTACTGCCTCATTGCACCTGGATGCGGTCGTGTAACTTGCTTTGTCTAATGAAATGCTGGAAAACATGACATAAGCAAGGTTTGCTAAGTGCTTGTGTACTGGGTCTGGCCACACTGGAATGCTGCTGCCACCATGTAAGAAGCCTGTCTCTCCTGCTAAAGAAGTCACAGCCAAGAACAGGAGTGCCCTCACTGGCAGCCCCAGCCAACCACCAGACACGAGTGAGTAAGCTTATCTTGGATCTTCTGGTTCCTAGTTCCATGTAGTCCCATGCGTGAGCCCAGGAAAGACTCCTGGAAGAACTGCCGAGCCAACTTTGAGATTCATTAGCAGTAAAATGGTGTTTGTTTTAAGAACCACTCCGGTGGCTCGGAGCCTATAGCTCAACCGGCTAAGGCGCCAGCCACGTACACCTAAGGTGGCGGGTTCGAATCCCCAGCCCGGACCCGCCAAAACAACAATGACGGCTGCAACCAAAAAAAAATAGCCGGGCCTTGTGGCGGGCGCCTGTGGTCCCAGCTACTTGGGAGGCTGAGGCAGGAGACTCGCTTGAGCCCAGGAGTTGGAGGTTGCTGTGAGCTGTAATGCCACGGCACTCTACCTAGGGGGACAGCTTGAGGCTCCGTCTCAAAAAAAAAAAAAAAGAACCACTCCGGTGTGGGATGGTTCCCACAACATTCCACAACAGAGAACTGTTAATAGGGGGTGCATGAAACTCACCTGCGGATGAAGCCACCACTGATGGCCATCTGCTCCCGTTCATCCACTACACGAGCAGGCTGACTAGCCACCACTCCATCCTGATTATTGCCCCAGGCTTTTTTGTAAGCATCACTTGATTTAAGCCTATGCAAAAAAGAGGGTAAGTGACAAGACACAGGGGCAGGGCGGTAACCTCACAACAATCATCACTTCTTCAAGCGAAGAATCTAACCAAGCGAATGAGATCTAAGTCGAGGCATTAGGGAATACCGATATATCATAATCCAGACCCAAACAGTTGGCCACCACCATGCCTCAGCTACTCGACGCTTCATTTCCAATTGAGTTAACTGCAGTTGTCAAGACTGCAAACTTTGCCTGCCAGGTTGCTCTCCTTTTAGTTTGTTTTGCGGTTTCATTTGGATTTAAGACAAAGATTAAGGTAGCTGGAGGACATTCAGTTCTATTTCAGTGACGTGGTTGTATTTTGAGACACAAAACACATACACACAGAGAAACATACCAGCAGACAGACACAAAACAAGACTGCCGAATAGAGTGTGTACATCACACCACAGTAACACACTGTCCTTAAGAAAAACAGACTCAACCAAGTGTTTTACACACCACCATGCAAAGATCCCTGTTTAATATCTAACTTTTCCAATACACGTATGAAACTAACATTTACAACTCCACATTAAGGGCATAAAGGATTGGTGGTTGGCCAAGGGTGATGGTCTTTGAATTGCCTCTAGAGTTATTTGAATTAGATAATATATCGGTACTTCCAAACAGTCACCATACATCCAGAGTTGATGTACAAACCTTTGTCCACAGAGACAAAAAGTAAAAGAAGCATAGTGAAATGAATGCAGGAAAATAGAAGAGAGAACAAGCCATCTAGCACCGAAAAGGGAACCCCCTCTACGTCTTCTTCATGCACCAGCTACAGGCATGAGTAGAAAGTGAAGCATTCTCATTTAAGCCAAACTACTCCGGAAGTTGACCATTCTCGAGAAAGGCACTAGCAGGACAGTAATAGCCTTCATGAGGATTTGAAACGCAGGTTCAGTAGCTTCTTTGTTGGGCTGAGGGCAGGGTGGAGAGTGCTTACAAACTCCTACTTCCAACTACCCTGGGGTGGTGGCAGCAGGGAGAGTGGTTTGGAACTGGTGTGGTCTCCATGGGCCGTATTTCACTGAGCTGCCTTGGAGTAAGACTTAAAATCCAGGCATACCTATTGTGCCCAATAGAAACATGTGCAGCATATTTTGGTGGGTGTTATAATTTAAGGCAATCAAAGATGTTTTTAGGTTCTTTGCATAGTAGAAACCACATGCTTTTTAGTCCAAAAACAAGAGACATCCTTTGGTTCTATTTTCACATTTTTTTATTATAAGATACCAGAATTTAACTTTTCTTTTCTTTCTTTCTTTTTTTTTTTTTGCTTTCAATAGAGGACCATTTATTAAAAGTGGCTCTAATACTCGCAGATTGGGGACCAAGAAACCCTGGAGACAAATTTGAAAATTGTACCAATAGAATTTCAGCCACTCCCACAAAATGCTGGAGCCTTAGAGTGGCTGGAATTCACTGTACCAGAGGGCCATGGGTCCATTCAATGAGATAAGATCCCCCAACTAATTTTAACAAAGTTTAGAGTCTGGCTTTTTCTCCCCACACAACTCCCCATCCCCTCTTTTCTGGGATAAAAAGAACTTATATGGACTTTGTGATGTTTTCTGCTATGTAAAATGTCTGGTATACCATCTTTGGCACAAAGTCAAAGGAGCAGGAAATACGCGTTTCTGGAAGAAGGCAAACCACTGCACCCACAACGCTGCACATAGACTCACATCACTGCTGTGCATCTACCATAGTCCTGGGAAACATGCCGAGAGATTCCAGGGCACCACCAGCCACTGCATTGTGACACATGGTTTTTAAAGCATTATTTACACAAAATAGGGAACACACTTCAGTCAAGCTTTGAAGCTCCATTAGGGTCTCGTGCGGGTTTAGGAATTCGTGACCACCGATACGTGGAATTCATAGGGGCCAAACATTAGAATCCATCCCAGGGGCCCCTGCCTCCCCGACTTTCTTTACGTACAGTTGATGAAGGGAGGAAAACATATCTGTTGGAATTTATCACAAAACGGATGGAAATCTCACTTGGGGTCAAGTTGCCACTGGAAAGGATATACAGTCAAATCTTGACTAACTGGAATGCTTAGCAATAATTTTGTTTTTGGTACATGATATGACTTTCTTAATCAACAGTGGACTGGGGAGAAAAATTTTATTTCAAAGGCAATTGGTGAATACTTTGTTAGACTCTGGAGCTACTTTCCTGTCTGAGTGACATAGGGTAGGAGCCATACAGTAGAATCTCTAAGTTGACCACCCAAGGGACTGTAACAAACTGGTCAACATATAGAGGTGGTCAACATAAGGAACTGGGCCTACTGTATTGATATGTACAGGTGGTGCATGTCCGGTCTATGAAAATTAGATCAAGTTAAGGAGGTGGTCCATGTACGGAGGTGGTCAACTATAGAGGTTCTACTGTGATTGAATTTTTCCTTGGCTATGGTTTACATTGATGTATCTGATGGCCTCAGAAGATCAGTTCTTATTGTTTGGTCCTCATAGATGTGGAAATTGTAGGAGGATGAAATCTCAGTGAGATAATGCAAACTATCAAGATTGCCCTGGAAGAAAAAATATTTTAACTATCAAATGTGATTTTTTGTTTGTTTGTTTCTTCTTAATAAAAGTGGAAGGGATCAGAAGTATAGTTTCCCATCAGCTAGATTCCAGTTAATCAGGCTTTGCTGTAGGTCATTCTTTGAAACAAAAAAGATGGTAATTTATTTGTAAATTGAGCCCCTCCCCCTCCTAAACAGGAAGTGGGATATTTTAAATCAGCCTCAAAGTTTAAAGGATGTGAATGGTCATATAATCTGCTAAAAATAACATTGATTTCTATTCTAAAAGCTAGGATCAGGAGAGCTTTTAGGAAAAAGGCTTCTTTTAAAAGGGGAAAGTGAAGGGGAGTGAGGGAGACTGGGTGACAAGTTTAATTTTCCAAATGCATGTTGGACAATCCACTCATGCATTTAATTGGTTTTTGTTTTGTTTTTGCTGCTAGTCAAATGAGACTATCTTCCAGAACCCTCAGTTTTAGGTTCCTTCTGTTGCAAACCTTTATAACCACATGTCACATTTCTGCTACATTCCAAAAGAAGCGTTGCAGAACCTTTAGAACAGTTGAATGTTTTGTGATGTCGTGCATGCAAAATCTACACATTTCAACATTTCAGCCAGTGTCCAGGCAGATCCTCCAAGGAGAAGAATTTGAGAGGGATGGGTACAATTTAGGTGCAATTTGCCAAAGAGCTCATCGCCTCTGTGTTGGGTGCAGTGCAGCCCCTCGTGACCAAATTTGGCAAACTGGCGAGCAGTAGAGAGGAAGAATCTCTGTCATACTCTCTAACTTACAGGATGCTTGTTTGGGCCAAATTACCTGTCTCTTTCACTTCTGAAAAATCAAACCTTGCTATATCTGCTTCTCATCTTTCCAACTTACCGGCAGCCTTTTCTCAATCTGCAATTTTGGTAAGGGGAAAATCAAGTTCCCTGGGTGCCTCCTTCTTGAGGCTAGTCTCTGTCTCAAGGTACACTTTCTGGAAAATGTTGAAACGTTCATCAATAAAAATTGCTAACAGTGAAGCTTTCACTGTAGTATGCCTGATTTTTAATGCATCAACAGTAACTTCCACTAGTATCATCTATGCTATGAGATGAATGCATTGGAGACGGTATTGATCTGTTCTGCATGCCACATGCTCATCCTGTCTCTGAGCCTGGCAGGAATGAGCTTGTCAAGGCTTGGAGATGGGCCTTGGGAAACCAAAGCTTCAGGCAGGCAGGCAGCACCTACTTGTTACAGGGACACACACAAAGCCCGCAGAATTTTCCTAGGTCCGTCAAATTCTTTTCTGCTTCTTTCATGTCCTTATTGATTTGGTCCATCCCTTCCTCAATGCGTTCCAGTTGTTCTGATTAAACACAAGTATTTTATCCCCACAGAATGAAGCAGATGGAAAAGGACAAAGAAAAAAAAGACAAAACTTCAGACATTCACTTTGACATTAAAAAAGAAAAAAAAAAAAAGAAAAGAAAGAAAGAAAACTGGACGCCACAGATTAGAGCTGGTACCCAGTACCTACTTGTTACAAGGACATATGAAAAGGCCACAGCATTTCCCTAAATCTTTTAAATTTTTCTCGGCCTCCTTCATGTCTTGGTTGATATGGTTCATGCCTTCTTCAACACGATCGAGTTGTTCTGGTTAGGACAAAGGGATGACAGTGTGGAATGAATTTTTGGGGGGTTTCCAACAGAATGTGAGAAATGACTATGTGAAACAGAATTTGAAAGAGAAGGAGAAATAGCTCAATGCATTGTCCAAGAGGATGCATTGTCAGAGACGCTGCGGCTGGGCTGCTCCGCAGGCCCGGGTGGGAGGGAACCAACAGAAACGAGGCTCAAAGTTGTTTGTAATTCAAACACAATGGGAGGGGGGCTGAAGGCCTGTTTGATTCTGAGCGTCCAAGAAAACAGCACCACAATTACTCACTCAGACACGGGTGAAACCCAAGAGAAAGAAAAACAGGTGTTAGTTTACGTTGTTTCAGGCGTGCCAATTTGTTGCTACGGGGGAAAGTATCTGTTTCAATTTTAAAATATCTGTATCCTTTGGTTTTTAAGCCTCTTCGACCAGATAAAGGTAGACAATACAATACATTTTCTTCTTTGGGAACAACAAGGGTAGCAATCATTAGCAATGGGCATGGTCATTTTTCTTCCCCTAGCTGTGGCTGTCTAACCAGAGGCAGTTAGTTCATGGTCTGTTCTTGGGTTTGCATATTTAATTCATAGAAACTGTAAAGAAAAAAAAGGAACATCAACACAGCAACATTATAAGTACTGGAACATTTCAATTCTTCTCTCATCCTATGACTTATTTTCTATAAAAGCTTTGGACGGCTTTTGAGTTTTCTGCCCCTGATTGAGTCTCCCCAGTGGAGAGCACGCTAACTACTGAGCCCAGGCAGAGAGAGCCGGGAAAACAATGGGGTCTGTGCAGGAGGGTGATGGAGCAGACGGATCAGTGCCCTGCTGCTGCTGGTAGGAAAGCTGACCTTATTGAATACAGGACATAAATCAATAGTCATAACAATGAACCAGACTTTAAAGTTGCTAGGGTTACATATACCAACTTGATTAATTTTTCAAAAATTGTGGCACCAAACTGAGGTAACTATAAGTTCAATGAAGGAATTTGTCTTAAAACAGCTTTTAAGACCATTAAAGGAGAGCAGTAACCGGTGTCTTGATTGTCTAATTGCAAAATTGCTAATTATATTACCATTCCTCTTTTCACACGTGTTTTCATGCATCTATGCCTACGCTTCTGGGAATAAAGGAAATGCTTGGAATAACACTGACAAGTACATTTGCAGCCCAAGGACATACGCTATCACTTAAAAACGATTTCACATTAAGTCTTACAGTAGGAATTGTTATTACAAAAAACGAAGTTAGTTTCACTAGTGACCCAACCTACTGGAAATAGGTTGGAAAATAACAATTTGGAAAATAAAATCCTATTGTCTTCTTCTATTCAGCCTATTAGGAATTTTCTTTCTCTGCTATGCTTTTCAAATGACTGGTGAAAACGAAATCACAGTGTTTATGTATCCATCATCGGATACCTGGAAGAAATAACCAGGTGGTGCTAGAGAATCTTCACTGAGTAAGTACGGGCACAGCGATGTCTTCAAAAAAATCCTTAAAAGGGCGTGTACGTGTAGATATGTATATATGTGGGTGTGTATATGTATATATACATTCTATCTATTTGTAGATGTAAATAAATATTTATTTATTTATTTATTTATTTTAGAGATAGAGTCTCACTCTGTCACCCAGACTGGAGTGCAGTGGCATGATTATAGTTCACTCTCCTGGGCTCCGGTGATCCTCCCCCTTCAGTCTCCCAAATAGCTAGGATCACAAGCACACCGTCATGCCTGCCCTAGATGGCAATTCTTTACATTCAGAAGATTTTTTTTTTTTTTTGAGACAGAGCCTCAAGCTATCCCCCTGGTTAGAATGCCATGGCATCACAGCTCACAGCAACCTCCAACTCCTGGGCTCAAGTGAGTCTCCTGCCTCTGCCTCCCAAGTAGCTGGGACTACAGGCGCCCACCACAACACCCAGCCATTTTTTTGGTTGCAGCCATCATTGTTGTTTGGCGGGCCCAAACTCGTTCGAACCCACCACCTTAGGTGTATGTGGCTGACGCCTTAGCCGCTTGAGCCACAGGCGCCAAGCCAGAAGATTTTTTTTTTCTTAGATTTCATTCCAGTTTCCTTTCCTTTTCTTTCTTTCTTTCTTTCTTTTTTTTTTTTTTTTGAGACAGATGTCTTACTATGTCACCCTCAGTAGAGTGCTGTGGCATGACAGCTCACAACAACCTCAAACTCTTGGGCTTAAGCCATTCTCTTGCCTCAGCCTCCCAAGTAGCTGGGACTAGAGGTGCCTGCCACAATACCCAGCTATTTTTTGGTTGTAGTTGTCACTGTTGTTTGGTAGGCTCAGGCTGGGCTTGAATCGCCAGCTCTGGTGTATGTGGCTGGTGTCCTAGTGGCTGAGCTATAGCACTAAGCCACATTCCAGTTTTCTTTTTATAATGCAAATGTTAGTTTGTAGCACAAATTAAACCAGGGGTCTTCAAACTTTTTAAACAGGGGGCCAGTTCACTGTCCCTCAGACTGTTGGAGGGCCAGGCTACAGGCCCCAGCATGAGTTGGTTGCTAAGCAGGACAGGCAGCAGCGGCAAAAACGCCCAGCGGGCCGGATAAATGTCCTAGATGGGCTGCATGTGGCCCACAGACAGTAGTTTGAGGACGCCTGAATTAAACACTCAAGTGAGGGAACTGGCGGGAGGAAAAGGAACTCGGTACTATCAAATGCAGAACAATTACATGTGCACACTGAAATCAACATGCCAAATCCCAAGTACTAGAGGCTTCTAGTTGTCTGGGTTCAGAGGGAAGGGACACTAGACTCTACTAATGACAGCTGAATTAAGCCACCAGATGAGGACGGGGGATACATACTCAGTTATTTGTCCTTCCTAGAGAGTTTATCCTAAGTTAGAAAGCAAGTTATTAATTTTCTTTTTGTGAAAATATTGACCCTCTGATAAGATTTTGAGAACTTCATCCACTGTGCCCCCCGAGGATTAGGAGGTAACATCTAAAAATGTGAATTGTTTTACAGTGTTATACCTCTGAACCAGAGAAATAAAATTAAAAGTAAAAACAAACAGGCAAGTTCAAATCCCTATTTCTGATGGCTGGGTGCTGCCATGGGCCACCAGCTTAATTTGGCAAAAGTCTAACTAAAAAGAGGAAATTCTGAAGCTGAATTTGATTCAGAAAAGTGTTTTCTACCTATCAATATCAGTTAAATGTGTCTTTCTATAAAAATTCTAAGTCATTAAAAAGATGCCGTGGGACCATTTTTTCACCACATTCTAACAGTTATATCCGTTTTTCAACAGCACTGAGTTAGGTTTTTGGATACATGTGGCAGCTTGGGACTATGCAGCCTTTCATGATTTCTGTGACGACATTTCTTAGGAAATGCTTAAAAATAACTAATGCCTTCATTCCATTCAGGGGCGGACAGCAGCATCTCTGAGGCTGATGTAATGCACCATCGGGGTCGACTGCTTCCTACCTCCCTAAGCTTGTTTTCCGGCTGTTTTCACCCGTACTTAGAGTCTGGGCAGAGAATAATATTTTGGGTCAGGAGAGGTCTTCCAGTAGAAACACTATATGTTGGGGCAAGAGCTTGGGTTTCTTTTGTCAAAATATTTAGATGATTAGTTATTTGTGATAGGTCCACCAGTGGCAGAATGCTTAATGGTCTAAGTTGATATATATTTTCCACTCATCTCACCTAGATAAGTCAACACCGGGTCCTTAGAACCCTCAACCTGGTAGGAAACAGTACAAGGACAGCAAGAATCAATGCTGTTGACTTAGTGTGAAATATCCAATTACAAGATATATGACCTATATGATTTCCATTTTCCTTAGTATTAGTAAACACATAGAAATTCATTTAAATAAATTTAAATAGCCAAATGTGACCCATAGCTACCATATTGGCTAGAGCAGCCTTAGTCATTTATAAAAGTAATTAGTATGCAAACTTGAGCACTTGCAGCCTTCGAGTGCCAGGAACCCTTTAAGATAGCTGCTGGCCCTCTAGTGGGGTTTTACTTAGGCTTTCTGCTGCCAGGCAGTGGTTAGAGATAGATAGGAGTTGATCCCAGGGAATGTCTCTAAAAGCCACATCTTCAGCATCAAGACAAACATACAGGCCAGCAAAGACCCACAAAAGGAACAAGAGGTATGGAGGTGAAAGCCCGCATTAGTGCCAAGGTTATTTCAGGGGTTTTCTCTTGGAGACAAAGTTTTCTAGAGGAATGAAAGTCCCAGGGTTCAGCATATTCCAGGGCCGTCTCTCATGTTCATTGCTCCTTGGTGTCTCCTGATACCTGGGTATAAAACAAGAAGCCCACAAGGAATTTCCCAGTGCAACCATTTAGCTGGACAACCTGGAATGGTCTGGCCTGACCCAACAGTAATTGGAATGGTCCTTTAGAAGGATGGCTGTTTCTTGAGGCTCTTGTGCAGCTGTGGGGTAGAAATCGTCAACACATTTGGTGTTCAGGCACAGATAAAATTAGTAGAGCATAACTGAAGAGAAATTTTAATGCAGTTACAGATCTAAATAACTAAACATGGCATATACAGAATTAAAATGCATTTAAAGGGCAATGAAGGTTGTTATTGTATAAATGGAATGTGTCCCACATCAGACCAGGCAGAAATCACCCACTTTGGGGGGCTTTCTAGTTGCACGCCTTTTATCAATATCAGCCTATTCACCACACATCTGATAAAAACCCAGATGATACTTGTTCAACTGAGGAATTTACCCTTAACTCTGGTATGGCCACAACTGAAATGTTTTAGCCGAGAACATTAACTATCTCATGGAGGAATCCGTCACATACACTCCATTCTGTTTTGTTTCACAAAAAATAATATGTGAATGATCCTGGTAATCATTTGTGCTAAAGAATTATCTGTTTTTGCATTTGTATGAGGATTTGGACAAATGATATCTCTAGATTTTCTTTTTTTTTTTTTTTTTTTGAGACAGAGCCTCAAGCTGTCCCCTTGGGTAGAGTGCCGTGGCATCACACTCACAGCAACCTCCAACTCCTGGGCTCCAGCGAGTCTCCTGCCTCCGCCTCCCAAGTAGCTGGGACTACAGGCGCCCGCCACAACGCCCGGCTATTTTTTGGTTGCAGCCGTCATTGTTGTTTGGCGGGTCCGGGCTGGGGATTTGAACCCGCCACCTTAGGTGTACGTGGCTGGCGCCTTAGCCGGTTGAGCTATAGGCGCCGAGCCTAGATTTTCTTTCATTCAGTGAAATTTGCAATTCAGGGAAGTAAGTTATTTTCTCTCTTTGTGATTTCCGGTTTGTCTGAATGATTTTTCCATGTCTTTATGTCAATACTTTATAGTTGGGGGAAAAAGGCTCTACCCTGAATCTTTCCTAAACTTTTCTCATGTTGCAATGTCCCTTTCCTCTGCACATTACAAACTGTTAAACTGAAAAAGTTAATAAGGCAGAACTGCTAATTATTTGAGTGTATATCTTTCAATTTTGCTGTGGAAATGAGGTACCACTGCTTCTTTTTTAAAGCTCTGACTTGAAAAAAAATAAATAAAGCCGGGGCTTGCTATATCCTGAGTTTCAAAGCAGCCTGTGTCATTGTTATGCAGACTAAACCAGCAAATCTTATAATAATAGCGAGCTCATTTTGAGACTTCAGAAGGCTGCCACTGCTATTGTAATACCTTCAAAATAGACATCCATTGGACTTTGCTATTTGTGTATACGTTTTGACAATTGGTGTTTTGAAAATTGGAAGGAAAGCGCTGGGGTTCATGCTCAATTGTTTTTTCAAAACCTTTCTCTTATTATTTTTATTGATTGTTGGAAGTTTATTTAAAAAGTTTAATACAAATAAATAATGTAAAACTAAAAGTCTTTATATGACCTCCATGGGTGGGTGCCCCCTCTGCACTCCTTTTAAGAGGGACACTCCTGGAGGGAGTGTAGTGAGGTGACGCCTCCAGCTGCACACCTGTGCGACCTGCCACAGGCTATACTGAGACCAGGCTTCCCCCCCATGCCTCATCCCAGCAGCTGAACACAATGGAGTTGCTAAATGGGGCTTCGCTAACGAGCAGTCTTTGCTCCTGGAGCCAGGGCTCCACATTGGCCTGGCTGAGACTTTCTAAAAGCATCACTGGAGTCTGAGGCTCTTCCCACCGATGCTGCTTCCTTCCCTACTTCCTCTTACAGGTGTCAGCCCCACAGCCCCACTGAAGGCTCTCCCAGACCACTCTTGCTTCCTCTCCCCTTGACCCATCATAGACATGCCTCTAATAAATCTCTTAGACTTGTCACTGACTCTTAGCATCGGCTTCCCAGAGGACCCCAAATGCTGCACCCTCCTCCAGTCCCTGCCCCTACCGGCCCCCCTGAAGCCAGTACATACAGATTAACCTCGTTAATGGTACTGTTTGCATAACATTTCTTTTATGGCCATACCCAAAGTCATTTGACTGGTCTCCCCACGGACAGACATTTAGATTCTTTCTAGTCTTGCACGATTATGGGTAAGGCATGTACGTTTTTCTTTTAAGTGTATGTCTGCCCTTAAAATTCTAGGAGTAGAATGTCTTAGAAGATGGGTGCACTTTAAAATTTGAATATATTATCAAGTTACTTCTCAAGACATTTGTATCAGCCTACAGTTCCCATCTGTAGAATGAGATTTTCTGTCGTCACAATGTATTCACAACATTGGTTATTATCAATTTTTAAAATTTGTGCCAGTCTGCTATAAAAAGTGGCTTCTCATTACCACTGATAGTTAAAACATGATTTCATAGGTCTGTGATGGTTCAAATCTTATCTTACATCCATTATTCTAACATGCTGCTGACTGTTGATCTATGCAAAGGGTCTCCGTATTCCAGGAAAAGTAACTTACGTGTGTTATGTATAAGGCAATTTCCCCCCCAGTTTGAAATTTATGGTTGGTGTTTGTTTATGGGGGCTTATGCTGTGAGTGAATTTTACATTTTTGTTTTCTGCATTTAAAAAAAAAAGCCTCATGATCTGAGAAATTTTCTAAGGGCTTCACAAAATATAAATAAAGAGAAAAACTTCTCAAAAATGTGTTTATTATGACAAAATTCCATGTGGAATTCAGTAGCTAACTTTTGGCTGGGATTATGTATAATATCACCGTATAGCTCACTATGGGAGGCAAAGAAGGATGAGGGCATCACTCTCCTAGGCTGTACCGAGATGCTACACCACCAGTGCTGGCTTTCTGATTTCCACTGCTTGTAGCATTTATATAATTTAAAGAACAGGCCAGATATTTCAGTTGGTTCAATTTTCTGTTTTCCAGATAATTCCCCTCTGCTTATACCCTGTTAAAAATAGCTTTCAGTTATTTAAGGAATCTCCATAGTGACTTGGAAATCAAAACTGTCAGATATCGAATCAAGATGGTCAAAAAAAAAAAAAA
>NW_003852420.1:5773658-5781427 GCF_000181295.1 Otolemur garnettii
ACCCTGCTGACTGTGGGGCAATGGGCACCCTGCTGACTGTGGGGCAATGGGCACCCTGCTGACTGGCTCCGTCAGTGATGCCCTGGGGCAGAAGAAGGGAACGTAGCACAATCTCTAGGGAGGGGGGCTGGGAATGGGACTTGGTGTGGAATTGGAATATATGTAGTTAATATTGCACTCTGATTTTATATTTAGAAAATAAAAATGCCTGTGTTTTCGTAACACCAATCACAGAAAGCATATCTTTCAAACTCTTCTAGACTGAATTTTTCTCTCTGGCATAATCTAACAGAAAGCTTCCATCAGTGAATGGAGAAGGATGTGCAAGAATCCTGCAGAAATGGGGTGGGAGGGACAAGAGATTTGTAGGTGTACCAGGTGGCTTCACAAAGGTGGAGAAATACAGCTTAAAGGAAACTTGCCTTTCTATTTTCTCTTTATGGAGGGAAGTTCCATGATATTTAGAAAGGAGATTGAGAAGAAAAATAAGGGTTCTTTATTCTGAAATCTAAAATTCTGCACAATTACGTAGTGTAAGGAAGTAATTCCTCTGCAAGCTTCACTGCAGCTCTTTCGTGCAGAAGTCTTCAAAAGGCATCTTATTCCTTATTGTTCAAATAAACTTAACACTGCCTGAACCAAGGGCAGGAGGAGAGTGGGAGCTGGTGGGCAGGAGAGAAGGGACCAAGCTGCTTGCACCACTGGTACGGAGGAATCACCATTCCAGGAATTGCAACCAGTTTTGATCTCTCATTTTACAGAGCGACTGTTAGTGAATATCAAATGGCATAGCCTGCAGTTCAGATTAATTGGTTTTTCAAGAAAAGCTTATGCATGGCAGCTCCCAGAATAAATTCTAGAACAAGACCTCTCTCATAGCCTCATCTTGTTTTCCACTAGCTTGCTTTGAACTAAGAAAAACAAAGGTATTAGTAGAGGCCAACAGAGGGTCTGCAACAATATACACAGTATTTTAACAAATTCCAATAGTGCTTCTAAATAAAATAAAAAATGAAACACTGAAAATGATTTCTATGAGCTTCTATTAATCCATCATTTAGAGAATGTATTTGTTTAATTCTCTGGGAGTCAAAATCCTCCCTCACCTTTGAAAATGCTCTGACAGACTTTAGTGGCAAAGCCAGAATGCAGTTTGGAGAGAGACGGCCCAGGGTGACTTCAAGAGTTATTATTAATAGTGCAGATCCTGGGGCCAGACTTTGGGCTGGAGCCCTGGTGGCTTCATTTCCTGGCTGTGTGACCTCAATCAAGTGTCCTAACTGCTCTGGGCTTCAAGTTTCTCCTCTGTCCTACGGCATTAATAGTTAACACCTCATTAAGCTTTTATGTGAATTAAATGAATTACTGTGTGGAATGTGCTGGAATGGAGCCTGGGCTACAGTTAGGATTACATAAGTGTTTCTAAAATACATATATAATTCCAAAAATGCTAGGCAACCGAGAAATATCATCATTACCCAATATCATCAGAAGCTTCTAGATCACTAATTCTCAAACTTTAATGTACATATGACTCCCCCACAGATAGGTCACCTTGTAAGATTCTGATTCAGTAGGACTGGGACAGAGCCTGAGATTTTTATCGTTAACAAGTTCTCCAATATCTGCAGCTGGTTCAGGGACACACACAGAGTAGCAGGGTTTTAAACCCCAAAAGATATTCCAATTTTTTTCCTTACATGTAGAATGTGTTGTACATGAACTTTTGTCTCTATTTAGCCTGTACTTTTATTATTTCTTTCCCTTTTTCTGCATAGTGTAGCCATTCTTTTATGAGATGAAATTATAAAAAGCAGATGGCTGTTCATGTGTATAAGACAACGTGAGTTCTTGGAAGGACTGAGGCATCTCAGAGAACGCCTTGTCCTTGAGGGTTCAGTCAAGGCCATGCGTGGGACCCCTGGTTCATTCTATGGGGACAGTGGATGAGGAAAAAGTTAGTGATGTTAGCTTGTTCAGTCCGGCTCTCAGCTGTTCACACATTCTTGATATTCTGCTCTACCCGTTTATTTTTATATGAAGCCCGGCAAGCATTCACATTTGTCCAATGTGGCACTCCATGTTTCAGCATTAACATGACTCACAGAAGTGATCGGAGGGAGCCAGAGTCTTTTAGGTTGCTCTAGTTTGGGAGCAGGTCAGCAGAGAACTGCCCTGGGAGTCAGGAAAGCGGGGCTGTGCTTGTAGCTCAACCACTGACTAGTCATGAGACTACAGAAGAATCTTCTGACTTTTCAGACTCTCTCCCCACATTTAAGATGAGGGCAGAAACACCAAAAATGTGTGTGGCCGATAGGTCCATTCACTCACTCACTGGCTTATTCCCTCTCCCGTCATTCATTCATTTATTCAATAAATGTTTGCTCTGCCCAAGGCACTAAGTATAAGGGATAGACAAATGTTTGGCTTCTCGACTGTGCTTCTCAGGGTAGAAACAATTTAAGCAGGTGGGCAGAACTATGATCTAGGAGTCAGCAATTCTTGATTCTAGACCTATCTTTACTGTTGTGGTCCTCCTAGTGTGTGTCTCAGCTTTCCCCGCTGTCAAATGGGGACAGTAACCTTTCCTTCCCATAGTAGTTAGGAGCGCAAGGCCACAGGATGTGAAGCCTGTAGCGGAGGCTGAGCTAGGTTCAGAAGGAAATACATGAAGATACAGTATTTAATTTCGGTAGAATCCTGATCAGTAGAGAATGAACTGCTTTGCTTCCATAGATCCTTTTGCTTTTTGTGTAATTCTCAAGGAAAAATAATTCTCATAAGAGTTGCTGGTGGAAGGGAGGTTAAGTGCTGGGCATAAGGATGTACACTCCAAGGGAGGGGATCGGTGTGTTCCCACTTCACAGACACAACCTCACGGTGCACAGCACACCTTTTGGGTGCAGGACACAATTACAAGAGGGACTCTCCCTAACATATGTAAATACTGTAACCTAGTTGTTTGTGCCCTCACATTAACTTGAATTAAAAAAAAAAAAGAATTTACACTCTAGAATTCAGATCAACCTGGGCTTTCATTTCATCTCTGCCATTTAGAGCTGTGTGTCTCGAGCAAGCTACTTAGCCACTGTGGACCCCAAACTCCTCCACGGCAAAATCGAGATCAAAGTAGTTGTAAAAGGCAGCTATAAAGATTAAGTTACATACTAGAGGTTTGATGATAATGATGATGATAGCTCCAAGCTCAGTACCCAGCACATAGTAAGTTCTCAATAAATGTTAGAACTTACATGTAGCCCTGATGCTTTGCTGGTAGCTTCTATCAGAATACCTGGATTGTTCTTGGAAGCTCGAGGAGAAGGGCAAGGATGGGGACAAGATTTCAGGGAAGGAAGAATATTACTTTCTCTTGTTCCCTAAATAGCATTATGTTTTAGTAGCTGGGAAGTGAGAGGAGGTGGTTCTATTTTTGACTTAGCACAATTCTTGGGTTGTTTGAGACGGCTGGGAAAACCACAGACCTAAAAGCAGCGAGTGGAAGTTATAAGGATTTTTATTCTTTATTATTTCTTCCTTTTTCTTTTTAAATTTATTTCACTGTTTTAATTTTTAAAATTTGTACTCTTTTGCATATGAACTAAGACTATGTTTCTGCAACATTTGTAATCTTTCTTCTGCCATTCTGAGATGTCTTCCCTGAAGTCTGGCACATGTGAGATAAAACAGAACACCCCAGGAACTCCCTTATCTGCTGAGTTCCAAAGGACCCCACATCTGCATATCTGAAAAGAAATGTCCAACCTGAATCTTTTCCACTTTTAAGAGCAAATCTGGCATAAGGCAAACAGCTTCAGAATGCTTATTCTCTTCCTGTGGCTAAAGTGTCTTGAAAGATAAGTTGGTATTTAAAAGGAAAGACACTGAAACATTCACAAAATGTTAGCAGTTCAATTACCTCTCCATGAAAGTTGTGTTGTGCCCGTGAACTGGCCTGCCCCAAAGCGCTGTGGCTTTTGCTGGCTTAGCTTTCACACTGGTGTGTAGAATCCAATACTCCTCCCTTGAAGACACCTTGCATCAGACCCAGTTGTTCCTTCTTCTATGCTTCTAAGGCAAATATGGCCTTGAATTTGGAGAGCTATTTGTGTATCTGTTTCTCTGCAAGATATCAACTTAAATCTCCCCTCCTATCCTCAGAGTTAGGCATTCCATAAATATTTGTTCAAATGCATCTATGAAAAGAGAGTTCCCAACTCCAGGGGTTGGGAGACCAAGTGCTGTGGGAGTTCTAACCTTTCACCTCTCTATGGTGTTCATTCGGCTTTTCTGAGCTTTCACCGCTGCCCTCTGTGTAACTTTACATCGTCCTTGAAATGCTGAAAATGGCTTCTATTTAAAAGCTGGTTCCGGGCGGCGCCTGTGGCTCAGTGAGTTGGGTGCCAGCCCCATATACCAAGGATGGTGGGTTCAAACCCAGCCCCATCTGATCTGCAACAAAAAAATAGCCAGGTGTTGTGGCAGGCGCTTGTAGTCTCAGCTGCTCAGGAGGCTGAGGCAGGAAAATCGCCTAAACCCAGGAGCTGGAGGTTGCTGTGAGCTGTGATGCTACAGCACTCTACCGAGGGCAAGAAAGTGAGACTCTGTCTCTAAAAAAAAAAAAAAAAAAAAAAAAAAGCCGGTTCCTACCTGGACCGCACTGGAGTCTTTAGGTATGGTGCATTATATAATCCACTCGGGATTGTTTGCCTCAGGAAGCTCTCACAGGTTTAGCCACCTTTCCTGTCTCCGAGCCTGAGTTTCCAAAAGCATTCAGCTCAATTCAGATTATGTGGTGCTGATGAACCTTGGGATCGTGGGCAAGATCCGGGCATTTCAATGCTCAGATTTTATAAATGATTCCTGCCCTTGATGAATATTTAATGCTGGTTCTCTTTAAAGTGAATTTCCTTTTTGATTGAAATACAGAACATCATTTGAATAATCGATGTCCTAGACATCGGGGTGTTGGGTCATAAATATAAAATAACCCAGGAGGAATAAGAGCACATCAACCTCCTCTAATAGTGCCTTCCTAAGGACGGAAGTCTGGTAGCCTCCTCTCGCTGATTAGAGGTAGGAGAGACCTTCCATCCATTTTGTTCCTTGTTCTAAGATGCAGCTTCATGCTAGATTGAGGAATGCTTTAGAAGAAACAAAAACATATGATTGGAGAATCCTACTTCAATCGATAGAGCTTTTGAGATTTTTTTTTTCCCCTAGACTAAATTAGAGGAGACACTTGCTATCCAAGACTGGTTGACACTGCTTGCAGTTTAAGAAGACACATGAAAAAGAAGCGTTCGTGTCCCCGAGACTCGGACGGGCTATCTGTGTCACCACTTTCCATGGGCTGGGCAGCATCTTAATATTGCACAGGCAGGCAAATTGGTGACAGTTCTAGTATTTTAGAAATTTACATCACACGTGCATAAGTGCAAACAACAAAGAAATGTCAGCTTGGAGGTATGATTAAAGGCCATAAAGATATGTTATGATAATAATATAATAATATGCAATAAAGTGACTATGTCGGTTGACTTGTGGACTCCCCATGTGAGGAATATTGCTAACATTTGCTCCTTTCATTTTTTTTTTCTTATGAAAAATTGAGAAAGACTATGTCTAGGCTAGGAGCCTTCTCCAGCACTCAGATTTAGAATACATGCCTCCTTCTTGGTCCTCAAGTATTTCTACATGAGCAGCGTTCCCAGGACAAAGCAGGAGAACATTTCTCTTCATGTAGAGAAGGAAGATTGCTTTCCAGGACTGAGGGTCCCCTTGCTGAGCCTGCCTTCCCAGGGGGCCCAATTTGTGCTACCCTGCAGGCTCGAAGTGTCAATTATTTTTATGATGAGCGATCATGCTGTGTGCTCCCTACCCCAGCTCCCCCAACTTCCCCAGCCTCCTGGGGAGCTGAGGTTTGCTACCTTCTTCCTACCGCCCTGGTGGCATTTTGCATTTAGCCTTAGCCATATTTCATTCCTAAGTAAGAAGATGAAGCTGCAGAGTGAGGGAAGATGTTGGCTTCTGTAGGTGAGAGGCAGCTGCTTTTCCTTTTACCCTTGTAAAATTTATCTTTTTCCCCCTTTCATGTCATTTCATAAGCAATTACAGTAGCATGAGGTGAGTCGGCCCATTTAATCATTCCACTTGAGAAACTCCAAGATCTCAGAAAATGAGAATCACACACGAATTTATACATTGATAAGCAGTTTCAAAGCACAGCTAAAATGGCATCTCACTGAATAAAAACTATTAGGCTTGTTTTATTAGGTTAAGATAAATATAGTCCAACCCATTCTTTTTCCACTTCATCTCTCCCAATGGACAAGTTCAATTAATCCATTTATCCTTTCTTCCTGGTTTACCGCTGCTCTACCAAATTGGAATGAGTGGGGTTTACTGCAAATGCCCTTTTGATACCATTATTGCTCTCTGCCCTATTTTACCCATTTAAAAATAGTTTGGGATTCATTAACCATGCCTCGCAAATGGATGTTTAATCCAGAACCAGGAATAGAAAAGAGCTTCTGGTATTTATATTATCGGATTTGATATTTCCCTTTGTTAAAGACTTTTTTCCTATTTGTCCATAAATTTTAGTGACTAATTCTAAGTATAGCAGTCTCTAAAAATGGTACATGGATACATATTTTTAAAAGTCATCTCTGTGACTAAATTCAGATCAGAATGTCAAGATTAAATGAGGTTTATAGGCATCAAAGTAATTATAAATGAAGCTTTTGTTTGTTTGCTTGTTTGTTTTGCAGTTTCTGGCCGGGGCTGGGTTTGAACCTGCCACCCCGGGTATATGGACCCAGTGCCCTATTCCTGGAGCCACAGGTACCATCCTAAATGAAGCTTTTATATAGACAATTCCTTTGCATATTAAAAATTGCTCTGATTTGCTTCAAGTGATCCAGTCTTTTATAATTTCTTGGGAGCACTAAGTGGGAATTAACTATCCTTTTCTGTTTCCCAGTTTATAAAGGCAGCCTGGGTTTCTGGCAAGTGAGACACTGAATCTCCCTCATTATGTAGCTATGGGGCACAGTCAGCCTGGACTCAATGGGGTGATGGCTGAGGGAAAGGTAGCAGGGACTAGAAAATAGTATAGCAACCTAAGGGATTAGTTTCTTCATCTTAAAACTTAGTCACTCCTTACCTCTTCAACCAGCTGCAGCATACGACGGGTGCTTTCCAGAGACTAAGATTAAAAAAAAAATAAATAAACATTATGAGTGCAGGATCCAGAGGTCTTGGAAAGTCAGAAATACTTTCTTCACTTGAGCAACATGAGGGTCCCTATCACATATTCTTTTTCAGTTTGTAAGTAAAACACACCAATATTGTTCCATTTTGAATCTCTTAGTCCTATCAGACTTTCTACATGATTAGATTCCCTAAAGCAATTACATTAAAGCTTATCTTCATAAAATCAAAACCATATGAAGCTGATCTTGATATCAAAGACAAAGTAATCTGAAAAAGATAATTGTGCATGCTCAGAATACATGAAAAATTATCCCGAATGCTCAGAGGACTCATTTGGTCTCCCTGGGCTAGGAATATTGAATTTTAAACACTGCCATAATTTTTCATGAGTTGAGATGAATATAATAACATCAAATTTCTTATAAAGCACCATTGCAAGTTCTTATCAATATAAATTAAGCTATTGCCTAAGGGTGAAAAAAATCAAGCATGTTTGAAATAACTATCCTAGAAGAGACAGCTATAATAATTATCTTCATCTTTAGATTAAAAAA
>NW_003852420.1:5781583-5787797 GCF_000181295.1 Otolemur garnettii
AACATTCCTGAAAAAGCTGTCAGCACGGCTGCTTTTTGAAATAGAATGGCTGTAAGCACGGCAGATGTTTAACCAGCTTTCCAAAGGAAAAAAAAAAAAAAAGAAAGAAAAGATTATTACTTTACTAATATAAAGAATGAATAAAATTTACAAATAACAATAAAATACATAATACTCTTTATTGCAAATTCCTTATAGCCAATTGATCCTCACCAAAAGCTTTTGTTAATTTTTGCTGAACTCTGGTGTCTGCTGCGAACGACAGCATGAACAAGTGTAGTTCTGGCATGAATGAAGGTTGACTATTTTCATCTAGGTTGATGAGTAAGTACTCATTAACGACAGGGAAACGAAACAACAAAGACACGCCGGAATTGCTCTTGTCTGCCCATGACAAAAGGGATTTCTTTGCTTTAGAGAATCATAGTTTCCAAATACTGGAAGATTTCTCCAGTTTTTGGTATTATTCATAGTATAATGGCTGAAGACAAGCACACTTCTAAGTTTAATCTGCCCTATTAGTATTTTCCCCACTTTCTTAAGTCTAGCAATCCAGAAAACAGTAACTTAAGCCCTGGCTGCAGTGTTTATGTTCCCATGGTATAAATATTACTCTACCCCGTCTGATTTTTAACTGTAATATAATGTCTTTGAACATGAAGTTGGGAAGACATGCAGTAATCTGCCACTATATGGTATTCCTACCCTCCAGATACAATGGCTTTATCTCAAGAGCATAGACAGTAGTAAAATAACAGTAAAATAATTAGGAGGTGATGAATTTTGAGTATTTCTTCCTTTTGTTTTAATACAATCTCATTGTCAGGTTATACAATCCCATGTTAATAATGGCTCTGTTTAGCCACCAGCTTGCAAAGCCCCCCAAAATGTTCACAATCAGCTTTTGGAATTGGGGTGGCTCCAGCACACCACTGAACATAAGACACCCCCAGATACTGCTTTCTGCAGAGGACCTTGACTTCTCAAGATTTCTAGAAATTGGGAGGTAGGGCCAAGACTTCATGTTGTATGTAGGTTTAATTATCAACCCAGTGTGGCCTGCAGAGGCCTTACGTGCACAGGAAATCAAAATCATATCCACACCCCAACTCTTTTGGAAACTTGAGACTTTAGAACAAGTCTGTTTCCTACCCAACCTAAATAAGACGAACCTCTCAGCCCCCATGTTATGCCTCCTTTCCCTCCTCACCTCATCGGCCAGCTGGTCAGCCCTTCGCTGCATCTCTTCCAACTCATTGCGCATGTCCGCGTCTTCGGCCATGGTAGCGCTGAGGGGTGGCTGGGCGCCCTATGCGTTTGGCCCCGGAACCTGGGAAGAGGCAGATTGGAAAGTGTGAGAGATTAGGCGTGTGTGTGTGTGTGTGTGTGTGTGTGTGTGTGTGCGCGCGCACACGCTCACGCAAAGAGTGGAAGGTCTGAATGACCCACTGTCTGTCCCCATGGCTCTGTCATCTTCTGAACTGGAAGCCATGCCCACACAAGGATCTACAGAATTACCTTGTTCTCCAAAAGGCTCCATGAATGCACTTGCCAACTTTACCAGATACACGTCTACGTATAAATTATTTTTAAAGACACAAACTACTTAAGGGTTGAGAATGATGGGATGGAGCAATGTAGTTTGGGGTTGGTATCTTTTTAATATCACATTTATTTTTCTTGTTTTTAAACAGCTTTACTATGATATAGTTGACATACAGTTGACCCCACATTTTTTTTTTTTTTTGCAATTTTTGGCCAGGGCTGGGTTTGAACCTGCCACCTCTGGCTTATGGGGTTGGCACCCTACTCCTTTGAGCCACAGGCACCTCCCAGACCCCACATTTTTGAACTGCATAATTTGAGAAGTTTTTACTCATGTATACACCCAGGAAACCATGTCCACGACAAAGAAAATGAACATATCCACCACTCCTAAAAGTTACCTTACGCTCTTTGTAATCCTACCCACTCACTGCTCCCCTTCCTATCCCATCCCACCTCTATGCCCAGAAACTGATGCTCTACATTCTCTCACTATACATTGTTTTGCATTTCCTAGAACTTCATATAATTGAAATCACAGAGTATGTATTTCGTCTGCCTTCTTTCACTTAGCACAGTTCTCTTGAGGTTCACCCATGTTGTAGCATGTATTAATAGTGCGTTCCTTTTTGCTGTTGAGTAGTATTGCCTAGAAATGAGATTGCTTAGGGGGCTTGTGCAGGGGTGAACTGCTATCATTCCAAAGAGGGATGAATCTTTGGTCCTGAAGTGTGACTGGCCCATTTCTTGGCTATTTTCTTAAAATCTCATAGGGTGCAAATTACAGGTAGTAAGACTGAGCTCCCTAAAGAGCAAAGCCTCTCCCTCCCTCTCTCTCTTTTCTCTCATCCTTCCTTCCTTCTCAAACATTTATTGAGCAGCTATAATCTGCCAGGGCAGTGTTAGACACTAGGAAGATATTGACAGCAAGACAGGCAAGTTCACTGCCTTTATAGAACAGTCTGAGTGGGAAGATGGAAGTGAAAGAAGAAAATTAGATGATTAGATGATTCAATGTGATAGTTATGTACACTAGGGGACATGACTGGTATCATGGGTGTCTCTGGCTTTGCAGCTGGCCTCCCTAACAAAGCTGTGTCCCCAGGAATAGCCATTAGGGGAAGGGGCGATGGTTAGTGTTTGACGTGGTGAGACTTCTCTGTAAGTAACACGTTTGCAGAAGGCACGGGCTCCTGTCTTGTGGCTGAGATGGCCAACTGTGCACTGGCATTTATCCTTTCTCCTGCATGGTGGAGCATTGTCTCTGGGAAACAACTGTCTAGCCAGGAATTCCATTTTCAATCCCTGTACCAAGGAGGTGATGCTGTGTGGCTAGAGACGGTCCATGAATTGTAGCAAAATCATGTGTGTCCCTGTCAGACGGGGATGATTGGTTCAGAAGCGGGCATTCTATTCCCTCTTTCCGCTTCTGCCAGAGCCCCGAGGATGCTTAGCTACGAGGCAGCTGCAAGTTGGGTCTTCCAGATCCTTGCATGGAGGAAAGTTGACTCCTGGCCAAGAGCATCTGAACTCTTAGATGAGCAAAGAATACACTTCTATCGTGTTATGCCACTGAAAACATGAGGGTTTTGTTTCATTCTAGCAGCTGGTATCGTAACTGATAGAGGCCTAAAGAAACTTAAAATGGGATAGAAACACGGCATAAAAGCATGACTTTCTAACCCCAAACACATTTGTGATATTTGTGCTTGTGCTTCTATTGAAAATTGAAGCGGGGAAAGGAAATTATATTTAGGGCCTTAGAGCAATATCATGTTTGCATTATTATTTGTATGATGATTACTTTTCACAAACATAAAAGTGAAAATTCTTTATCCCCCCAAATCAGAAATGTATTTACTGGAAGCAAGGGAACAAAAGCTCACTGAAGCAGGGCCTTGTTCTGAGCCTGGGTCCAGGCTCTGAGATCTCAGCTGTCAGGTTCAAGTTTATACTGCTTTTTTAACTGCTCAGGCTGAATTCCTATGAGATTCTGATTTAGTACATAATATTAGACTCTTTCTCATGTTATCACTCTTGTGAGAGAAGTCATCCTCTTTAAGGGTACTTAGGAGGAATCCTAGGTTGAAACTTCTTTGGAGATAATAGACTTCATTATTCTTTTCTACTCATTGATTCTTGGGCAAAGCCTCAAATATGAAATCAAAGTGGAAAAAAAAGAAATAAAACGTCAAGGCAGCATTCTTTCACTGCCACAAAATAATCAGGTAATAAGCTTGAGTTAGGTTAGTTTTATAAGCATCCATTTAAAAAACTGATAGAGCTTCTTATTGTGTTCCTGTTAATTTCTAAACACCTGTTCTGGCCACCAGAACATGTGCTTAGGTTACAATGTGAAGCTCTAAACACAGGTTTCCATTGTAGAAATTAGAGATCTAGAAAATGAAACTCGAAGCAATTTATACCAAGTCACTCCTGAACCCCAGGATGAGCAGAAACAAAATTCCAATGTGCCCCTTGGTGACCGGACACCCATCCTTCAGAGTAAAACCGTGGGTCCACGGGGAAGTGAGCAGACTGTGGGCCATAGCTCTGTGGAACGGATAAAAGCTCTGAGGTCTGAAAGGCCTGTTTGGCCTGTTCGCTCTGGCACACAGAAGCTGGGTGGCTCTATACAAGTTCATCGCCCTCTATGAGCCTTAAGTTTTCTCAACAGGACAAATAGTGCCAACCTCACAGGGCTGCTGAGGAGAATAAATTATAGAAAGTTCTGATCAACCTTGTTTGCAAGGATGTGGGGGCTTAATGTTCAGAAAGCCTTGCTCACGCAGGATGGGCTCATCCCCTTTGCTCAGAGGGGAAGGAATCCAGTGTTTGCTAATTAGCTTTACTTTCCTAAGGGTGGGGCGAGGCTGTTGCCGTGGAGCTGGGCACCCATGGAAACCAGCAGAGCACCTGAGCCTTCAGTCTCCAAGCAGCTCCTCTCTCAGGAACCCAGGATCACCGCCAGGAGACAAACATGCCACCTTCTGGCCCTGTTCTCCAGCTTGACATTGTGCTGCTGGGCTCCATGGGGGAGCCTCATCCTCCAGCCTAAGCAAGGAAATGACCTTTGACTAGCCCAGTGTATTGAAGGCAGGGGTCTCTGTGCTTTCAGATCTGTGGTTCTGTTACTGGTTCCCACTCCTCTGCCTTCTTACCTGTGGATGTTTGTGTGCTCTCTCTCCCTCTCTCTCTCTCTCTCACAGACACACTCAGGGCTCATGTGTTTCCTTGGCAATCTCCTGAGGCTGCTATTCTCTGCCTGTGAAGAACAGCTGCAGGGCCCTAGCTCTGAGCTGACAGCAGCATATCCAGGTCTGGCTGCTGGGCAATTGGCATGATGGCAGAGAAGCCACAGGGAAGATACCCTTGATTTCCATCACTTCCATGGTTCCTCCAGGAACCTTTAGACAGGGAACAAATGGAGTCTAGAGAAAACCTTTTCTCACCATCAAGGGGCTTACTTATTTAGGTGCATTAGGGTAAAACTGCTTTCTTGATGCAGAGTCTAGACTCAACCAAGAATTGAGAGGTGAAAGTGGATTCAGCAGTGTATGCTTTTTGATAAACATGGTGGAGAGAGACACATGTGAGGACAGTGGGCACTTGTGTAAGAAGAATGTGCCCTAAGCTAATACATATCTACTTCTTTCCACGTTTCCTCTTTTAATTAACAAAACCCAAGAAATTTCTACAAATCAATACCTATCATAGAATGGGTCAAAGAGAGCTGAAATCTACATTTTAATGTCTTTCTGCATTGTTATTTATTTGGATGAAGCTTCTGCAGGGCAGACCTTTCTCTTTTTTCTAGAGCCTGCCTGCTTTCTGGTGGAGATGCTTTTAAACTTGACAAAATTTTATGAATACTCCCTATACTCAAGAAAGCCCAAAGAAGAACAAAGAGGCTACAAATCAAGTTGGACACTCTTTTTATGTATTACCAATAACGTGTTAACTGTACTTACTGAGGGCTTGCTCTTTGCTGGGCACTATTTCAAGTGCTTTCATATAATATGTAACCTTACAGAAATCTTCAACGACACATGGAGTACACGAGATGACTATCACCACTTTGTAGATTAGGAAACTGAGGTTTAGTGGCAACTATTAACATTTGACTAAACTACAGATGAGGAGTTTAGGCCATAATTTTTTTTTCAAAGCATATTTATTCTCAAAGCAAGATGTGTGGATAGTTTGTCTTTTAATTGAAAACTGGAGACTATTTAATTTTTAGTTTTATTTTCATATTGGAAAATAACACAGAGTTTAACAGATACATCCCATTATATCCCAGTTTTTGATATTTCCCATCTCCCACCTTTATTCTTATTTATCTTTTCTTCCTCAGGTATGTTATCGTGTTGTGCATAGTATAACTCTTTCAATTGATAAATGATTATTTTTACTTTTTTCTTGTTTTTGGTACAGTATACTTCATGCTACAAATTGTCCTCAGTGTGTTACTTTGGCTTTACCCTACAGGTTTTGGCATACAGAGTGTCCTTTGTTATTTATTTCTATGTAGTTTTAAATTAGTTTTAGTTTCTTCTTTAACCCAAGAGTTATTTGAAACTGTGATTTTTATTTTTTTATTTTTTTATTTTTTTTGACAGAGCCTCAAGCTGTCCCCCTGGGTAGAGTACTGTGGCATCACAGCTCA
>NW_003852420.1:5787929-5803937 GCF_000181295.1 Otolemur garnettii
GGATTCGAACCCGCCACCTTAGGTGTATGTGGCTGGCGCCCTAGCCACTTGAGCCACAGGCGCCAAGCCGAAACTGTGATTTTTTAATGTAAGTATTTGAGTTTTGTGTTTTCTAACCTTATCTTCATTATGGTGAGTGAAGGTGGTCTGTGTGACTTCTGTTTTTTGGGATTTGTTGAGTTGTGCTCTACCATGAAGCCATTTTCAGCGAATGTTTAATTGTGTTTGAAAAGAAATCCTACTCTGTCTTTAACCCTATCTAGTGACATACCTGCATCAAATCAACAGAAAAGGAAGGTTTATGTTTTATTCAAACTCTCTACATTCCTTAGTCAACTTTGGCCCATTGATTTCTGAAAAGGGGGTGTTCAGGTCTCCTGTAATGACTGTAGCTTTATTCATTTCTTCTTCTGTTTCAGCCCATTTCTATCTTTTGCAGCTGTCTTGTCATATCTATAGGTCCACAATTGTTACCTCTTCACAGTGGGTTATAGCTTTTATCATTATTAAGGATTAAGTATTGTCACCATACACTTCGTTTCATGATGTTTTTATGTTGCACAACTTTGATCAAACTCAATCAAATCCAATAGGCACTTCCCTTAGCCGTATCCCTTTTATCTTCATAAACCAAACTAAAAAACAGCAACAACATCAAACTAGCATTAAGCAGCTAAGTCATGGGTTAATGTGCTCTCATTTGGTTTAAGACTCAGATGCTAACAGTAGGTCAGTCACTTTTTTCTCTGGGTTTTTAGTCTCATCCTCTGGACAAAGTCTTAGATTTTTTAGAGGCTAATGATCTCCTTCCCCTGCTGTAATGGCATGGGAATATGAACAAGTGCTATTATTTTCATTGGTTGAAATTTCTCCTTTAAGTTAATGCAACTGTGAAATGCAAAGTGCCCATTCTCAGGCGACAGTGAAGACCGTGATTGCTGCTGAGACGACTCCTTACAGCTGGGCATGTGCCTCTGCAGCAGGCCAGGTGGGACTGATGAAGAGTGACTCCTTCACTTTTCTAAGTCACCAGAATTTGCCCCAGGTTTGAAGCAGCCTTTTCTGCCTAAGCAAAACCAGCTGCATTTATTCCATTTTTTACCATACAACTCTAAGTTGTCAAAGTATTATTCATAATAATAGTTATTTATTGAGAGCTAGGAATCAAACAGGAATGTGTGCTACTCCAAATGTGGTCCCCAGAGCAGCATCAGCCTCACCTAGGAGCCTGTTATATGAGCACAACCTGAGGCTCCATCCTGGATCTACTGGGTCAGGTCACTTCCTGAACAAGTTGCCAGGCATTAAAAGTTTGAGAAGTGCTGCCTCAAACCACATTATCTTCACATTAAGCATGAAAAAAAAAAAATGAAGTGCAAATTGATTTGATAAGTAACCAGCCAAGGTCTCAAAGCTGGTAAGTGGAAGAGACTGAGTTTCCCACCTTGGGGTTGACTTTATGTCTATGTTTCCATTCTTGAGGATGCATTGCTATTTTAATTTCTACAATTTAGATGTCCTGCAGGCTTCTAGTATCCTTTGCCTCCCAAGTGGACTAGAAGGTCCGGAAGGTGATGGGTTTTAGGTGTCCCAGTAGTGCCCTGCCTGGCACTGTGGACAGTCTGGCAGATTTCCATGAGATAAATAAAGTCTTTTATTCAGAAAACAAAAGGGAGATGGTTATCAGAAAAAGCACACCAAAGGCCTTCTGTCCTCCTCAAATAACAGTGTCTGTGAAAGCTAAGAAGATTGTTTAAGATAATCAGAGGAGGAAGACACTAAGGATTTGAATATTGTAAATTCTAAGGATGGTCCTAATACAAATTCTTCTTCTTCTTCTGAAAATGGTAATTAAAGTTCACATCTTAATGCTAACTCAAGACCAGAGCAGAGAGTACTTTTAGCAGATAACAGGTAACAAGGTTCTGGTAACACTCCTATTATTAAAAATGGCCATTTCTTAACTCTTCTGAGTCAGTGGTTGTAAATTTGTGAGAATGTGGACTGGACTTGGCTCCTTGTTATTGTATTTTGAATGATCTTGCACATGAAATTCAATCTTCCTCTCTTTTCATAGAGGGTGCTACAAGGTTTAATCAATATCCCAGTTAAATCAAAAGATTATGTTTCAAACACAATAAATTCATGGTTCATGAGTGAAATGATTTAGTATCTTGCATCCATTTGACTCCCATTTTGGGGTTAATGAATAGGCCACAACAGCTCGCAACAGGACTTCTTAGTAACCTAGTCTCTTTGCATCAAAATCTTTTATAGTTGCCTGTTTAAAATGCAGATTCTCAGCCGGGCATTGTAGCGGGCACCTGTAGTCCCAGCTACTTGGGAGGCTGAGGCAAGATAATTGCCTAAGCCCAGGAGTTGGAGGTTAATGTGAATTGTGATTCCATGGCACTCTACCAAGAGCAATAAAGTGAGACTCTGTTTTTTTAAAAAAAATGCAGATTCCCAGTTGCATCATCCATGGGAAGAGATTTATGGAGCTTCGGCTAGAATTTGCATTTTCAACAACTACGGGTTCTTCTTATGCCCCCCAGAATGCGAGGGAGGACCCCTGAGTGGCATCACCTAGGGCTGAAGGTTGTTTCAAGTATCTAGAGGGAAACCCTGACCTCCTGTGATAAAACATCACAATCTCATAGTTCCCCAGCATTTAGGAGGTCATCCTGACCTGAGGTGGTAGCTTCTTTTTCATGTTATTTTCAATATTTGATGACATCGTATGTGTTTTGTTAAATACCATGAATACATGTCTTAAAGGAGGAGTTGGCTGAAGAACCGTTTCAAGAGGCAGGCACTTCAACCAGCTCACAGAAGTGTCATCCTCTCCCACAGTGCCTCTGAGGGAGGGTACTGAGCACCATTAGAAGCTCAATTCCTTTCAAGCATAGCTTATTTATTTTCTAGACTATTCTACCCCACACCATTCCTAAATTGGACTCTGTATCTATATATCTGGGTATAAATAGAAGCAGTTCCGATCTGGTTTCTTCTGAGAAGGGAAGTCTGGCTTCCCCAAACAGCCCCTTCCCTGGGCTATTTCAGAATTGAGGATAGCAACAGTGACAAGCAGCTTTGGCTTGTGTTTTGTTTTTTAGGGTGCCGGGTCTGGGGAGGCTTGGCATTTAAATGCAGCCAGCATTGGCATTTCTTAATTGCAATGGGGCAGCCGGCCACAACCAACACTGATTATGCCTAAATCTCTCTTTTTCAAAAATGCCAATGTTTCTTTTGTCTGTTTTGCAACTGTGGCTAAATGGGTATTTAGCCCTGTGGTTTGTGTTACGCAACAGTTCCTGCCTGTTTACTTGGGAGCCAAAGCACAGTGAACTCACTGACCAGGAAAGAGGGAAAGGCAGAACCCAACCTTGTCTCCTTTATCCTGATCATAGTCAAGGTGGACCACAGTAGCTGGTCTGTCCATTGGACCAGTTCACTCAACATTCCTGTGAGCTG
Source organism: Otolemur garnettii (assembly GCF_000181295.1). Taxonomy (NCBI): domain Eukaryota; kingdom Metazoa; phylum Chordata; class Mammalia; order Primates; family Galagidae; genus Otolemur; species Otolemur garnettii. The sequence goes on from NW_003852420.1 coordinate 5,791,404, forward strand.
CTGTTAGAGCCCCACACCCTGCCCATAGCTGTGGTGAAAGGACTGCCCCTTAGTGGTGGTCCTAGGAGCTCTAGCAAGAAGCCTCCTCCACCGTGCAGTGACAACTGATGAGAATGTTTGTATTCCGAGGTGCACAGCTTGGTTCCTGGGAGATGAGCAACATCCTCTCAATAAAAAACAAGTCTTGTTAGATCAGGTGGTTTTCAGCTAGTGGAACCATGAGAGGATCTTAGATGTGCTGCCAAAAATGCATGCTCTAGGAAGATTTACCAGGAAAGACAGCAAGTTCTGTCTTCATTAAACTTCTAACTTCATTAAACTAAGAACCTAAAAAACCTCAGCCAGTCTAGCTATATCATACTTCCTATTACTTTGTTTTATATGGTTAATAAACATTTCAAAAAAGTTCAAAGATAGTAAGTATATTCTTTTTTTAACTGTTTTCTTTTTCCTTTTTTCTTTCTTTCTTTCTTTTTTTTTTTTTTTTTTTTAGACAGATTCTCACTCTATCACCCTGCATGGAGTGCCCTGGTATCAGCCTAACTCACAGCAACCTCCAACTCTTGGGATCCAGTGATCTCTTGCCTCAGCTTCACAAGTAGCTTGGAATACAGGTGTTGCTAGTTTTTCTATTTTTAGTAGAGACGGGGTCTCACTCTTGCTTAGGTTGGTCCCCAACTCTTGAGCTTAAGCAATCCACCCACTTCAGCCTCCCAGAGTGCTAGGATTACAGGCGTGAGCCACCCTGCCCAGCCTTTTTTTTTTTTTTTATCAACTTAATTTAAGTGTGTCATAGAAGTTTAACTAGAGGTTCAAGTGTGCTATGAAGTTTAAAAAAGGTTGAGAAACACTGTGTTAGATGCTAAATGCAATGATTCCTCTCAGGGGTGCCTGAGCAGATAGAATACAAGACCAAACAGAAAGATCCCCCCACCCCTGTTCTCATTAAAACCAAACTATAGTAGAGCCTCTGTAAAGTGATCACCCAAGGGACTGAACAAACTGGTCAACATACAGAGACAGTCAACATGAGGAACTAGGCCTACTGTACTGATTCATATATGTCTGGTCTATGGAAATTAGGCCAACTTAAGGAAGCTGTCAGTGTGGGGAGGTGCTCATATGGCCAGATCAATATAGAAGCCCATATGCAGGGTGCTGTGTACACTGGCTTACTACAGTTTTGCCCTCAGTAGCAGATGTTGTGGGTGCTCAGCTCTCTAACTGGTTCTTTAAGGTCATCCCCTGTTTTGTGCTGGGGATCTGTTTGCAAGACCATCCTAGGGATGCTTTGTCTGACTCACTGAGAGCAGCAAGTATCTGGGAGCTTATGGTCTCTCCTAGGGCAGGCCCATAGCTAACAACTAGCTGGCACAGGTGTTCCAAAGGTCTTTCGCCTTAAGGTATGACAAACCGCCAGGTATGAGGAGCCCTCTAAAGATTCCCCGGGGACCTCACCTGAGCTGGGATGCTGCCGGCAATGGTTCCTTTGCGTGGTTTCCTCCCGTCCTCATTGCCCTTCTTTTCCCTCTTCCCTGTGGGTTTCTCCTGGGAGCACTTTCTTAATAAACTACTTGTACATAAATCCTCATCTCAGAGTCTGCTTCTGAGGAACCGGAGACAGCTTTCATGTGTTTTTGAGCTATATTTTATCACATATAGATGGCCGAACTCTAGGTACTTCAAGGAATCAATGAATCATTGCACGAGGAAAAGAAGGGGAAATAGAAAAAAAATTCTCTGTGTTCCCAGCCACACCAAAAAATATCCATATTCAAAATCTCACAGAGTGGCTAGAGCCTGAGGGTTATTGGCGCATCATTTGTCACAGGAGGAAGGAAAGCTTGGAGAGAGGTGGGATAACCTGAGGCCATACAGTCATCTGGAGCCTGAATCTTTTTACTTCCTGATCTAGGGCTCATCTTAAGGTATCTTTGAAATAGCAAACATCGAAAAACTCAGAGGAAGGGACTTGTCTCATCTATGCTTATTGAGAGGGTTTTTAGAATATATAAAAATAACATGACTAAGGCCTTTGTGGCCTGTGCTTTTTTAATGTTAATTTGACATGTTTACCATTTTTATATTTCATGATATCATCCTAGCAAAAACCAAAACTCTAGCTTCTTCTGACTTAGACCTTTCCTGGTGGGTACCGGTCTTAGTATAGAATGCCTTCTCTCTGAATTAAAAGGAGACATATAAACTGTAGGGTATTTATCAAAGAATCAGGGTAGTTTGTATTGTTAAACTGATTGCATTTTGGCATTTTTTGTTATTTGCTACTTTCTCCTGGAGACCAGATGAGCAGATTGGAAGGAGAATGATGCAAGTCAACATGACCTCTGTTTTTCTAGAGAAAGTCCTTCGGGTGAAGAAGCCACCTATGGCCAGGGGACCCATATCCTGAGCCCTTTATCCCCGTGGATAGTTTTTCCAAAACCCTGGGATTTGTGCCTTCTTTGTAATTAAGGCATAAATGCACACTGGATTGTTAATTTATTCAATCTTCTAAAAAACTGATTTTAATGGACTTGCCTTTCAAACTTAACATTGTTCTAAAAAACATCTATAAAATTAAAAGTTTTGTGGCTGTTTTCTTAACATACATTAAAATAGAAACACAATTATTAAAATTTAAAAAACAGACATCTTCTGTCATCCTTGAGCTCATTTGCCCAGCCACTGAGGGGATATGTGTTATTTGGGAGTTCATTGCTACAAATGTGGGTTGGGGTCAAATGCCCTTCATCCTTGCCTGTATTTCTACATATCTGACCCATGTAGAGAGTACTCAAACTTTGCCAATGGAAACTTGGCAAACAAGGACTCTGGGTTTGAGCAAAATCAAGGTTGTGGGGGCCCAGGGCATAAAAGTGACTATTTTGAGTGTGTGAAAGAACCTTCATCCTGGGATCAGAACCCCGGCAGGACAAGTGATTTCCCTCAGGTGTTCCTACTCAGTTAATTTGTGTTTACACACATTCAAGCTGGGAGGACACAGGGTGGTCAAGGACTTTGAAATCACATTGTCCTAAGAATGTTTGAAGGCTTGAGGCTGTTTCTCTGGGAGAAATGAAGGCAGACAACTCAATAGTTTACCACAAAGACTGGATAGTACACTTGTTCTATGATAACTATTAAATTATTTGTGGTTTAACTTAAAGTTCTTTAGCTTGGATATGTGTTAGTTGTGATCTGTACCCTACAGGGGGTTAGGATGGGTAGTTAGCATTTGAAAGGTTTTTATGAAGAGCTCACATTCCTGAGACAGCTATTGTAAGTGCTTCAACTCCCTCTGTCTATGATCAGCTGGAAGGTTTGCTAAGTAACATAATGGATGCTGTGATTTTTTTATTAGTGAAATGAGTGTTCAAGATATATGAATTGGCTGAAAATGCTGTACGGACCTCGACTCCTAAAAAAATGAAAAACCCAGCCAGGCGCTGCAGTGAGCACCTGTAATCTCAGCAGCTTCCATAGGCGGAGGCAGTGGGATGCCCACAGCCCAAGTCTGAGGTTGCAGTGAGCTATGACACCATTGCACTCTGTCTCAACAACAACAATAACAAAAAAAAGAAAAGAAAAGAAATCAAAATTATATACATACATACATGACTAAAAATACTGTATAGATACTAACAAACCATATAACATGAACAGGGTGTGTGTCTACATTGTGCTATGTGTCTGTATAGTTTATATTATACAAGGTGGACATAAAGTTCATGTGCAATTTTTTTTTTTTTTAGACAGAGCCTCAAGCTGTCCCCCTGGGTAGAGTCCCGTGGCATTACAGCTCACAGCAACCTCCAACTCCTGGGCTCAAGCGAGTCTCCTGCCTCTGGCTCCCAAGTAGCTGGGACCACAGGCGCCCGCCACAACGCCCGGCTATTTTTTGGTTGCAGCCGTCATTGTTGTTTGGCGGGTCCGGGCTGGGGATTTGAACCTGCCACCTTAGGTGTACGTGGCTGGCGCCTTAGCCAGTTGAGCTATAGGTGCCGAGCCAGTTCATGTGCAATTTAAAATAGTTTAACATAGTAGATTGCACACAAACTTTATAGTGAGTCTGAAGCTTAAAGCTTAAATTTGCTCCTTTATTCTTTCCTGTTTAGGGGACTCTCTTGATCACTGGTTCTCATCTGGAGGGCTTGCTAAAACTCAGATTGCTGATATAGTAAATGAATAATTCACACGTGCAATATTCTCATCTGAATAGTGGCTTCTGGTTCAAGGAACACATTTTGAGCATCACTCCTTAATCTGATCTGAATCCTGCCATTAGAATATTATGTGCTTACTGGAAGGGGCAAAAGAATAGAAAGCTGGGACTTCATGTGCTTCTAGAATGTGTTCCAATTAGCCTTGGGTCAGCTTGCGAGTACATCCTTGAATGAGGGAAGAATGCATCCTTCTAACATAATATCTAGTTTCATGGTCATGAGGGAGGAGACCTACAACATCACCTACTCTAACTACATTTGTTAAAATAATTACTGAGAATTACCATGTTGGCAGAGGACAATGTGCAACAGGCTCCAGGGAACAGAAAATCATTGAGCACTGAGAGGAAGTTACAGAAGAACTTTATAAGAAATCTGTCCAAGTGTGGGTTGGAAGACTGGGAAGAAGTAGTTCCTAGTTCCTGGAAGTATTCAAAGAAAGGCCAGCTGGTAGTCTTTATAGATGTGATCCGTTTATAAGATGGGACATTGGATCAGAGGATATGTAAATTTCCTTCCAAATCTGGGGTCTCTGACTCTATGGAGAAAGACAAGATGTACGGACAGTGCCGATGCCACATCCTATAAAAGCAGGTTCTTTGCAGCAATAGAAATTGGGATTTCTAAGCCAGCAAACTCATAGGAAGGAGCTGATTCACTTTTAAGAAACAAAAATGCCAACCTAATTGTTATTTCTCTGGTTAATCTGATAATCTCAGAGCAAACAACATGGGCTTTCACCCTGGACTTTATAATTTTCACCTTGGATGGAGATAATTGCTTTTGCCTTAGATAACAGGTCTGCTATATCTCTCCTTGAAGGAACCAGGACTTTGAACAAACCCACACGCACACCAACCTACTAAACAGTTAAGCTAAGAGATTTCACTAGAAAATTATTTGCTCTAGAAACAAATTCACTGCAGGGTTTCTTTAAATAGCAAAGCTACAAGCTTACATTCTAGCATCTTACAGATCGTTAAGTACTTGACACAGAGAGTGGGAACAAAAAATAAAAATGGCCAAAGCGTCCGGAGTCCCAGCTGATAGGAGAAGGACTCCAAGTGATGATAGAATGTCTCTGAAGTGATTGTGTAAGTCGATGGGGACAAAAGACTGATTTGTTAAATTAGATTTACCAAATCTCTAGTTGCTTAAGGTAAGTAACCAGAGTGACTGTAACTACCTCAGCGTGTGAATTTGACTTCTCCAGTTACTGGGTTTGTCATTCACGATCATTAACATGGAAAGGATTTGGAAAGCACTTTGGATTAGAGCTTGCAGGCAAAGAGCCTGGGGATTTTTGTAAACCAAAATCCATCTTTGTACAGGGAACACGGACTGAGAATATCCATTGGAAGGAAGCAGTTTGTGGCCAATTGCTAAGATGTTCATGCTGGATCAGCCTCCAGCCACTGTGTTTTCTGTTCATGTCTATCACTGAATCCAGGTTTGATTGTGGCTAGTTTCAAGGCACCATTTCAAAAAGTTCAAAACATGACTCTCATAAGAATATAGAATGAACGTGTGTCGACAATTTATTAACTCATTAATGAGAGAACCAGTGAGATGATAAAAAGCTGGTTCAAAGATAATTCATATATAATACTGGAGAAAGATTGCGAACTTAAATACAAAGCTGGCTGTAACTTTTGGAGTTACTTCTTCTATCAGACAGAAATCATTTAAATTTTTACCACACAAAAATTTCCAAATTAACAAACATATAACCGCACAGGGTCTGAATCCTGATAAAAAGTTAATAGTGAGTCAAAGAAAGAGAATAGATAATTCTAGAGTGGGTTCATTGGAAAATGCACCAGGATGTCAAGTGAAAAAACATACATCCATCATTTTGCCTTATTTCTAAGTTTTGGATAATAATATGCTTAACAATACAAACAGGTGAAATTTGGTAGCACTTCCAGGTGAACTACAGCGTCTCTTGCTTTGGAAGGCTGAAGGAACGTGTAATCTTTCTCCCAGTATTCTTAGAACTAAAAACAAATATCTTATGCCCACATTTGTTGTATCCGGAGGGGCACATTCAAGCTTTGTAGGGAACTTTAAAATAATTCCAAGTTGACATCCCAGACAAGTTCAATCAGAATCTCATAGAATAAATTCTAAGAAGCAATATATTTTAAAGCTTCCCAGATGACTTTAATAGTCAGCCAAGATTGAGAACCACTGCACTATTTAGAATCAATATATATGTACATTTATTTTAAATAAAAATCAAAGTTATATCTGTTTTATCTTGTTTTGACTCTATAAATATTTCCACTAATCACTAAACACTGCTCAAATTCCATTTTTAAAGACTGCATTAGGGCCCATCATATAATGTATTAGGATTTATTTGGTTAATCCCCTGTTACTGGATGTTTAAGATTATTTCCTTCCCCTTTCTTTCCTTTTGCCATTCTAAATTAGATTGCCATACACTTTCCAAAGTTTTATCTTCATCTTGGATTATTTCCTTGTAATGGATTCTTGGGAGTGGACTTAGAGGTCAAAAAAAAAAAAATGTAAATGTTTTAAAGACATCTGAGACTTATTACCAAAATGCTTTCTACAGAGGCTTATCAATGTGTACTTGTGATTTCCTCATTTATTTACTTGTAAAATATTTCAAAAAGAGTTTATAATTCATTTTTTTCTAGTTTCCTCAGTGGCCATTTTTAATTTAACTTTTTAATCCAGTGAAAATTTATGTTAGTACACGAAAGAGTTAAAGCTCTAATTTGATATTTTTCCCAACAGTCCCCTTGGAAACATCATTTGTCAACTAAGTTAATCTTTCCCTATTAGTTTATGACTCAAAAAAGTTTATAACAAAATATGTAGGTTAATAAACTGTACTTTGTAATAATGGATGGACTCAAGAGATATACATGGTTCTAACAAACTAGTTTGAATGACTCTTGTCTAAATCTTAACCATGATTATTTCTTAGAGGCACCTAGTTCTGCTTTTAACTCTTACTCATTTATAGAATATTTAGGTGTTGAAAAACAACCCAGAGCTCATCCTCTCTAAGACGGTTTTAATCTGTCTGCAAGCAGCTTGTAGCTTGGCCAATGGCAGGTCTGCCAATAGCAGGTCTGCCTGCACCCGTCTGGTCCCTTCACACACCTTCCTTCTGTGATCTCGTTTATGCCCTTGCCTTATCTGGGAAGAAAGGTTTTTCTACATAACATCCCAGAATGATTTATTACCAATTCTGAATTCAGTGGGATCTATGTTTTATTCTTATAGATTATTGATGTTTTCGTTTTTGTAATCACTGTAATCTCACTGTTCTTGCTTAACAGCCCTACTTACAATCAGTAAGTAAAGCTCAGAGTTATTGAAGCCACATGACACACACAAAAAGGAAGCTAGGGTTTTTAACCAGATTTCTATGATTCCTGTGTTAAACCCTAGAAAAGGTAGCCTTGCCTACTAGTTTTTGTAACGGTTGTACTTCATTTGTAACTGCCCTATGCAACTCTTTAGAGTATTAGCTTTGCCGAGTCTGAGAAACCTTTCTTATGCATCTCCTATTGCCAGCATTGTACAGATCATTAGTGATTGTTACGAAGAGGAACAACAGGCTCAGTGAATTCCCACCGCACAAACTCTGAGCCAACAAAGGAAATAACATATGTGTGTGTTACTATTCCAGAAATATGGAAGCGCTTACTCTGGGCCTCACACCCAGGCTCTGTACTGACTGAAAAGTCATTTGCTCATTTGAAGAACATGCACGAAATGGTGGTTAAGAATTTAAGGGTTGCCTTCATGGCAGGGGAGCAGGCCATTGCTCCATGGACCTTTAAACACTCAGTCTGAAGTTCATGACTGCACCCATGAGTCTGGGTGTTACCATCCAGACTTTTGGGAACCTGGCAGGGTGGCAGTTACGGTCATTACTCTCACCTATGGGCCTGCTTGGACTCTGTGGTTTGGCAAACTCCAATAGGCAAATGTCCAGGTCTTTCTCTTACCCAAAGGTTAGGCTATGGGCTGCTCTGAGCATTGGGGTGGAGGAAGAGAACCCCCCACCCATATCATTTTAAGTACACTCAGCTAGCAAATGGCAGGGCTCAGGAGTCCCACTGGGACCCAGATGAAGAGACTAGTCTGAAGCCTCACACCCCTTTCTATGGAAGCTAGAGAAACTTTCTATGTGGTCAGTGAGGTGAAAAGCAGGTTGTATTTGGTTTAGAAGAAGTTTCTGAGGCTCTGGGATTGCCCAATGTATTAAAATCCTCCAGACCTGGGGCAGGTCTGACTCTCCAGGACTTTGCCTTGGGGAACCATTTTTTCCTTGGAGGATTTTGAAAGGCTGCTTTGTCCACCTGCTGCGAGGCCTATATTGTCCTCCTCGCTGCTCCTCCCCCGCCATAGCCTTCATGAAGCACACAGCAGGAGGCGGGCACATTGCTCAGCAAAGCATCATGTTTCTAGCACCTTCACAACAGCCTGTCTTCTTTTGGGATTTCACAAGCCATCTGCAGAGAGGAGGTTCTCTCCTGGAGGTGGGAGTGGAGGGAAAAGGAGGTGGTCCTGGGCTGGCTTCTTCTAGAAGCCAATCCTGAGCGAGGGTCTATATGCAAGAGATTTATCAAGGGGTCTCTAGGGGAGACCAGGAAGGGAGAGGAGGAAGTAGGTTAAGAAAGGCGGAGAAAGCCAGTAAGGATGGTTTCCTGGTGACAGCCTTACTCTCTTGGGGTAGGAGTCTGGAGTGTTTTATTTTTGAGACAGAGTCTCACTATGACACCCTCAGTAGCTCACAGCAACCTCAAACTCTTGGGTTTAAGTGATTCTCCTGCCTCAGCCTCCCAAGTAGCTGGAACTACAGGCACCTGCCACAACATCCAGCTAGTTTTCTTTCTTTCTTTCTATTTTTTCTATTTTTAGTAGAGACAGGGTTTGGCTCTTGCTCGAGCTGGTCTTGAACTTCTGAGCTCAGGCAATCCATCTGCCTGTGCCTCTCAGAGTGCTAGGATTACAGGTGTGAACCATTGCAACCAGGTAAGAATCTGGAGTCTTAAAACACCCCACATAGTACACCTTGTCTGCAGGCCAGAGGGCTGGGATCTCGTACTCTTATATCAGCCAGTCATTGGCTAAAGTCACGTATGAAGTTCAAAGACTCCCAGCCATTTCTGACGTCCGTGTGGGTGAAGCGACTCTTTGTATGGGTAACTCCACACCTTGCCTTTAGCAGCAAAACATGCAGAAGCTGCTCACTGGGCTGGTGGAGGAATCCAAGAGACTCTCATTGCCTGCTGGAGGAACCCCCCAAGCAGTACCCCAGAACTACAAGGAGCCTCCTTCCCAAGGCAGGTGGTGGGCCATCTGTGGGCTCTGTGGGAGCAGGAGGGCACATCCTGCTTAGGGAGCCCTGCCAGTCAGCAGGGGGAAGGCTGGCCAGGTTACCCTGAGAACTGCCTGGCCAGCCCCTTTGACGATGTCAGTACCTTTTCTCCAGTCTCAAACTATGTGTAATATGCAGATCATGCAATATTTTTATGTATATACAGCTGTCAGACCACTCGCATTAGTACTCCAAATACATCTTTGCAGTTATTGCTGAGTGACACTCCAGAGGGGAACTATCCTCCACATTAAAATGACATTTTCCCCTCTTGTCACCCTGGGAAGTCTGTCAGCACTCCTCTGTCTTGTTGGGTGTTGGGGACCCTTGGCTGCCCAGCTGCTCATTCATAATCCCTAGTAACAGAAGTGATTGTTGAGCACACAGAGTCGGCCAAGCACTACATAGATCTTAGGGTGTGATACGTCAGTGTAATAGTCCCAACAACTCTACATGAGGTGGGTGCCCTTATTATCCCTGCTTTATAGATAGGAAACCAAAACAGAGGGGTTAAGTGAATGGCCCAGGGTCACACAGCTAGTAAGTGAGGAGGCAAGGCAGGGTTTGAATCCAGAGAGCCCTCACCACTGACCACTGAGCCACGATGCCATGGATAGACAGCCTCAAGAGCTTAGGGATAGACTCTGCATGTGAGGAATTCAGTTCGAGGCCTGGTAAATTGAATCCTACTCTAAAACTTAGAACCTGCCTTGTCTCTCTCCTGCTCTTCTCACAGCAGGTAGCTGGGGAAATCCGAGATAAGGTAGAGACCATGACCCAGTGGAGATGGCAGCTCCGAGTGTGCTCTGCTCAGAGCTGGGTTATGGTCTTTCTTATCCCATCGTCTCATTTAGACATCTCCTCTTATGGGAGTCAGGGCCTCATTCTCAGGAAATTACATGTTGACACTACTGAATTTTCATATGAGCGTCTTGGTATATGCAGATAATGTATAAAATATTCTTCCTTGGAAATAATAATTAAAAACAGCTAACATTTACTAAATCCTTAATATATACCAGGTGCTAGGCTATGCACACCACACGCATAATTTTATTTATTTCTAGTACAATGCCTATATCTTTGGAGTTTACTCTATTTTTTCAGATGGAGACTCTGAGCCTTAGGGAGGGTTTAAATATTTTCCCTAAGGTTATACAATCAGTAAGTAGCCAAAACATAAATCTTTTTAACTCTAGAACAATTATTATACTTTAATTAATGTCAAGAAAATTATCCAAAATTTGGAAGCAAAGAAAAAAATAAGACAATACCATTTTTTACATCATATGAGAGACTTTCCTAGTACATTTCCCCAAGGATTCTCTAATTTTCTAGGGGAATGTAACTTTGTTTGGCTTACTATTTTTCTCTCTTCTTTAACGGCTTTATTGAAGTATAAATTATATACAGTTAACATACATATCTAATGTACAATTTAATAAATTTGAACATGTATTTTGTGATGAAGCCAGCACCACCACGATGCTAACAAGGATACCTAACAGCCCCCAAAGTTTTTGCTATTCACTTTTGATTAGAGATCACGCTGCCAAAGTACATATTATTTAATGGAAGATTGAGGACATGACTTTTGTCCGGTAGAGATGCAAATGATATCTCTCTGGTAGAAAAGATCATTCCAGGGGTTATAGACCATTAATCAATTTTGAACCCAATTTACAAATCTATTTTAACTTTCCTTTTCTAACTATATCTAAATCTTTGTTCCTCAGATACTCTGTAAACTAGCTTGCTGGTTCTCTCACTAATAAAGTAGTAAATCAATCTTTGACAGGTACTCTATATCATTCTTATGAGAGTCAGGTTCTAATTCTCTGGAAATTATATGTTGCCACTACTGAATTTTCATGTGTGTGTCTCAGTATGTGCAGATGATGTATAAAATGTCCCAAGAACAAATCTGAGGAAATGTTGTCCTGCCTACCTGAGGATGGCAGGGTTATAGATGAGTCTAGAACCGTGGTTTTCAACCTGTGGGTCACGACCCCTTTGTAACAATGAAAATACATCGCGGCATTAGAAGGTAGAGAACCACTGGTCTAGACAGTCACAGCAGCCGTGGATCCCACTCTGTCTTGTTTGGTAGATGCTGGAGAAGTCAAACCTCAGTCTGCAGATAATTTTGGCCTCAAGTCTCTCTACGTTCCTGTTCTTTCCATCTCTCCAGATTTGAGATTTCCTTTCCTGTCGCTGCACAAATATCCAACATTTCCATAAATCCACTTTCTAGGAGGAAAGTGCTATAGGCAAACAGGATTTTCTGGGCCTGTAGTTCATTTATCTGGAACCTCAAGAGGATAGGATGAAAACAGAAGATCTCATGAATAACAAAATGAAATGACCAAAGCCACCCAGGAAAGGTCAGCCTGCTTTAATCACAAGTGCAAACATGGTTCCTTCCCTTCCAGTAGATTTAAGTGTCCTTCTGGTGGCAGCCGCAGGTCTGCCTAACATTTTCCAAGGGATCAGGTCTCATGCTTATTCATCATTGCTCCCTTGGAAGCAAACCTGATGAAAATGCTTATCTGCCTAATGTTCACTGTAATCCTTCAAATGTCTACTATTTCTTTCACCATAGTAGCACTCCTTAACCTTGCACTTCTAGATGAAGAAGCTTCCATCCAACCTTCAAAATTCAGCACAAATGGCTTCTCCTGCAGGAGCCTGGCAGCCTGGACCAAGGCCTCCCTCTCTGGGCTCTCCTGCGGGTCTCAGATCCCCTGTCCTGGCACTTCTTGCTTCATGCTACGTTGGCGTCTTTATGTCATCCATATCCCCCCCTACACTGTGATAGGCTCTCAAATTCTCCTTGAGGCACAAATCCTCTGTACATTTTATTTTTGCAGTTTTTGGGCAGAGCTGGGTTTGAACTCGCCACCTCTGGCATATGGGGCTGGCGCCCTACTCCTTTGAGCCACA